>NC_081557.1:14885011-14896833 GCF_022355385.1 Mustela nigripes
CATCCTCAATGGGAAAAAGCTTGCAGCCTTCCCGTTGAGATCAGGAACAAGACAAGGATGCCCACTTTCACCACTCTTGTTCAACTTAGTATTAGAAGTCCTAGCAACAGCAATCAGACAACAAAGAGAAATAAAAGGTATCCATATTTGCAATGAAAAAGTCTAACTCTCTTCGCAGACGACATGATTCTTTATATGGATAACCCAAAAGACTCCACCCCCAAACTACTAGAACCTCATACAGCAATTCAGCAACGTGGCAGGACACAAAGTCAATGTGCAGAAATCAGTGGCTTTCTTATACACTAACAATGAAAATACAGAAAGGGAAATTAGAGAATCGATTCCATTTACTATAGCTCCGAGGACCATAAGATACCTGGGAATAAACCTAACCAAAGAGGTAAAGGATCTGTATCCGAGGAACTACAGAACACTCATGAAAAAAATTGAAGAAGACACAAAAAGATGTAAGACCATTCCATGCTCTTGGATCAGAAGAATAAACATTGTTAAAATGTCAATACTGCCTAGAGCAATCTATACTTTTAATGCCATTCCAATCAAAATTCCACTGGTATTCTTCAAAGAGCTGGAGCAAATAATCCAAAAATTTTTATGGAATCAGAAGAGACCTCAAATCACTAAGGAAATGTTGAAAAACAAAAATATAGCTGGGTGCATCACGTTACCTGATTTCAAGCTTTATTACAAAGCTGTGATCACCAAGACAGCATGGTGCCGGCATAAAAACAGACACATAGACCAGTGGAACAGAGTAGAGAGCCCAGATATGGACCCTCAACTCTATGGTCAATTAATCTTCGACAAAACAGGAAAAAATATACAGTGGAAAAAAGTCTCTTCAATAAATGGTGCTGGGAAAACTGGACAGCTATAAGTAGAAGAATGAAACTCGACCATTCTCTTACACTGTACACAAAGATAAACTCAAAATGGATTACCATCTCTTTTATGGTCAACTGATTTTCTGCAAGAGTGCCAAAACCATCCAAGAGAAAAGAATAGTGTTTTCAGCAAATAGTTTAGCTAAACTAGATATTCAAAATCTAGTTATGCAAAAGAACACTAGATATGCAAAAGAAGGAAGGCAGGCATGCCTGGGTGGCTCAGTGGGTTACTGCTGTGGTTTCCACTCAGGTCATGATTCAGGGTATTTGGATCGAACCCCACATTGGGCTCTGGGCTCAAAAGGTATCCTGCTTCCCCCCTCACTCTCTGCTTATCTTTCTGACTACTTGTGATCTCTCTCTGTCTCTGTCCAATAAATAAATAAAATCTTAAAAAAAAAAGAATGAAGGAAAATCCCTAAATTACACTATAGACAAAATAAGCTCCAAATGAATCAAAGACTTAAGTATAAGAATAAAACTATAAAACGTTTAGAAGAAAAAGCTAATGATGTATTTTATCTTGGCTAGCTGAACACAACAACAAAAAAAATAAAATATAAATGAAATAAAAGTTTCGGGACATTACCTTAAAAAATTATTTCTTGAATATGACACCAAAAAAACACAAGTTATAGAATTAATTAATTAATTAATTAATTAAACTATCTCAAAATTTAAAATTTCTATGCATCAAGGTCACAATCAACAGAATGAAAGGCAATTCAAGGAATTCCTAAAACTCAATATCAACAAAAGGTAAATAAACATTTCTCCAAAAATATACATAAATGAGCAATGAGCAGCATCAAAAGATAGTCAACATCACTAAACACACTCATGCACACTGTCCATAACAATATTAAAATGTTGAAGCCACTGTGAAAGGCAATAAGAACTTCTTTATAAAGTTAACAATAATGACCAAGTGATCCAGCATTTCCACCTCTGGGAATGTAGCAAAAGCACTGGAAGTGGGGACTGGGAGAGATATGTGTACCCTCATGTCCATATCAGCATTAGTCATGATAGCCAAAATGTGTAGGCAACTCATGTGTCCATCAACATATGAATAAACAAAATGTGGAAAGCATACAGTGGAATATTATTCAGCATGGTAAAGGAAGAAATTTCTGACCCATGCTCAACACAGATATAGTCTGATGACATATTAAATGAAATAAACTGTGTATCGTCATGTCTTCTTCAGTACCTCCAGACACTGACAGTTTCTCTGAATATACTTTTATTGATTTATTTCAGCTATGTTGAAAATACAAGGTTTTATTATTTTTACTTGTATATATAATGATTCCACAATTCTAGTGCTTACTCAGTGCCTGTCACAATAATTAGGCTCAACTTTCCTTGTTTTTGATAAACTTGAAAGTTTTGAGGGGACTTAGTCTGATATTTTATATAAAACCCTCTATTTGGGGTTTGTTTGATATTTTATTCAAAATGGGACTGGGGTTATGGGTTACTGGGAGAAGAGTCACAGAGGCAAAGTGTCATTTGCATCGCATCATGCCAGTAGGTACATACTTTTATTGTGCCTCATCATCCTTGAGGTTAACCTTGATCACCTGGTTGAGGTAGTGTTTGCCACATTTGTACCACCTGCCGGATTCCACAGTGTGCCTTTTGGAAGGAATTCACCTGTGTACAGCCCACAAATAAGAGATTGAGTATTATCCTATAACCCTTTGAGAGCAGAATACCAACAAAATAATTAGGAATGTTTTAATGGAAAGTTTGTCTATTATTCCCTACTCATTAGCTATTTATTTAAGTGTTCATATCACTACAAGCTTGTGGATCTTTAAACTATGAGTTATATATCAATTTGTGTTATTTATTTTGTTGTTCAATTATTTTCTAGCTTTAGGCATTGTGAGGTATTTCCAGTGGCTCTTGTGTTCCTTTGGCATATTATCACTGTGGCAGTTGTGTGTGTGTGTGTGTGGTGTTACCACTTTTTTACCAGTTCATCTTGTACTTTCCCCACCTGAGACCTAGAATCAGCCTTTTACTTAAGAAGTCCTAATTAATTTTTTTGGATAAAGGTATCAGGAAACATGTCCTTCCACTAGATCACGAAATAATCACTGTTTTATTATTATTATTATTATTACTATTATTATTATTATTATTATCTTCTAGTCAAAACGTAATTTATGGCCCACATAAACACTTTAATTGCAAGAAGAGACCAAGTTTTCCCCCAAATCCATTAATACATGAGTGAACATTAAGTTCTTGTCACATCTAGCTCATGTGTCTTAATGAAAAGGGAATGAGCACTTTAGGGAATGACCTCCCCAGACTCCTTATTTTTTCATCACTCATGTTTAAATACTGCTGTAGGAAAGGCAGAAGACAAATATGTCCCTGTCAAAATTACAAGTGAGAATGGATATCAGAAAGTGTGAGAAGAATCCTGGACCAGCTTTGTCTTCTGGCATGCAGGTGAGAACCTGAGCCTCAGTGACATCAAAAGAGATCAGACAGAATTTTAAAAGCACTTTTTAAAATTCTCATTGGAGTAAAGAGACTGAATTACATTGAGAAGAAAAGAGAATGACTGAACATCCTACCCTTTGCATAAGCTCTTAACACAACTTGTGAGATTTGTGCTGGGGATTAACTTATTTGTATTTCATACTTAGACAAAATCCATCTAATCTATGACAAATGTGCACCTAACACATAAAAGACATTTGTGGAAGGATAGAAAGTTTAGGGAATTTTCTACAAGTGCTTGACAATCTAAACTGAGAAGATGGAGTAAAAGAAATACTCAGTAGGTCCTGGTGGAGAAAGAGGCAAATAAACATTGTATCTAGTCCAGTGTTCCAGGATGCTCCATGGAGATAATGATTTTACTTGGGATGTAGTAGGCTTCCCTATTCAGTGGTCACAGAGTACTGAAGGGCTGAACACTATTGGATGGTATTAAGAGGAGATTCTCTTAATTCTTTCATTTACTTTATGAATAGTTATTATTAAATATTTACATTTTTCTAGATCTTGAATTCAGCAGTGAACAGATAAATACTGCCTTCCTTATGGTGCTTCTTTAGAATGTATGCCACTCTTATATCTATTCTTATTTGAACCATACAAATCTTTCAGTCTGTATCTTTGTAAGATAGATGATAAATAATAGCTGATAGATGGAAATACAGATAGATTGATATACAATAGGTAGATAGATGATAGAAAGGTAGTAAATTGATAATAGATATATGGATGAATGGATAAACAGACATCGCTTTATAATACTTAATTGTTAGAATCCAGACAGGTTTTCACTCCTGTTTGCTGAAGAGTTGGACAAAGAACATATTTGGCAAACTCTTAAGAGTGTAGGGGAACATGAAGTTAATGGCAGTGTAGTGGGGGCATGATGTGGTAAAGACCCCTGAGCTCAGAACTGTCTCTACAGTGACTCATCCGCTTACACAGATATTTAAATCTTATTCTAACCCTAGAAATTTTGCTGTTTCTGCAGCCTGTGTCAGAATACAGTTGTTATGTACTAGTAATATGCCAAAGGCAATAATAAACCATCTACTAAGAGAAAGTCTTTAAAAAGCTTTATTTTGGTGCAGCGCCACTATGACAGATTTTCAACCACCAATGGGAATATTTTAAAAGGTAAGTCATCCTCCTAACTTTGATTCTAAGAAAACAATTCCCCCACCCTGAGGCCACACATATGCTATCTCCATACTCTTGTAAATACAATTAATTGATATCACTCTGTGTGTGTGTGTGTGTGTGTATGAGTGTGTGTGTGAGAGAGATTATTCTGCTGTTAAAGAAAATATTATCACCTTCAAGAGACAGTCCTGAATTCTGCCCCTTCACAACATATTTTAGAAACCATTGTATATATTTCCACTTCCCTTTGTTTGATGATTCCATAAAATACCATCCCTGAATCATTTAGCTTCCTTCTGGTGGGCATTGAAGTTGTTTCTTACCTTTGGTCAACATGGAAAGGATTGCTGTGATGATCCTCCAGCCTATGAGTGAGATTATTTGCAGCAAATGCAAACACTAGACCTGTGTCTATGTGACATTGAAATATCATCAATGCTAAAAATCACCCTCAGAGAAACTGTATCCCTTTAAACTCCTCCCAAGAATGTGTGGAATCAATTGTGTCCAACATCATTTTCAGAACTGTTTGTTAAGAGACATTTATCAAAACTGTCATTTTGTTAATCTAAGTGAAAAGATAAATAATTGAATTTGAATGGAATATATTTTTCTATGCAAGAAATTCATAATCATTTCACATTATTTCTAAAAAGAAAAGTTCCTTTGAGGTCAGTTCTTTTGCCCATTTTCATTTTAACTGTTCTGTGTGTGTGTGTGTGTGTGTGTGTGTGTGTGTGTGTGTGTATGTGATTTAATTAGATAGAGAGAGAACACAAAAGCAGGGCAAGGTACAGAGGAAGAGGGAGAGATAGAATCTTAAACAGGCTCCATCCCCAGCACAGTACCAAGTATGGGGCTGGATTCCAAAACCCCAAGATCATGACCTGAGTGGAAATCAAGAGTCAAATATGGATTGTGTTTTCAATCTTGAGATACATTTATATTTGAAAAATTATGCTTTTGTCTGAAATACATGTTGTTAATATACTTAAATTCCTTGACACTTATACATATAATTGTGTTATCATACGGGAAATATATGTGATGAAGACAGAAAAGGATTTTTTTTAGTTTGGCATATATAAATGAATATTCATTCCTTTCCTCTTTCTATCTTTTACTGAAGTCAGGGCATGGGACTTACAAGAACATATGTTCCAAAAATGATATGAAAAAGTTTTATCTATGACCTGGAGTTTCTTTAGCTCATTGTCTAAATCCCTGGTGCTTAAAATAACAGGAAATTTGAAACAATATTTTGATTTATGCCAAACATTCCCTATTTATCCTTTATTTTAGAATCAGTCTCTTTTTGTGCCTTAAGAAAATATGCAGAAAGACCAACCAAAATACTGGATGAGGTGAAGAATTCTACTTTGGACAACATAGGATAATGTAAAAAGTACAAAATGTTATGATAGAAGCTGAATTCACAACTATAAGCAACTATAAATTATAGAGAGCTAAAGTAAAAGGAAACAAATTTAGTCAAGGGAACTGATCAAAATAAACTTAATAATGGTCTAAATGAATTGACCAAACATTCACTGCTAAAGTATTTCTTATTTCTCTCTTGTCCTTTTTCTCTCTTTCCCTCACCCTGTCTCACTCTCTCTCTCTCATATGTTTCATTAAACAAACAAACAAATAACAAAAAAATTATTGAAGTTTCCATATCATTTATTGAATGTTCAGAATATTTACTAGAAGATACTTTATGAATATCTATCAAGTTCAAAAAAGTATGAAAGCACATTATGTATATCATGCATGAGTTTTCTCCTTTTTGCAACATTCTATCTTAATGGGTCCCTGATGTAAAATAAGGAAAGATATTCAGCCAAGAAAGATACTCTTTCATAATAAATTCATTTAGTTAATGTTTATTATACCTGAAGAATTGGCTATTTTCTCATTATTAATACATTTCCTTGTTTCCATAAGCAATCAGTTGAATAGATTGTGAATAAATATTATGATCCCTGCATTGTCCAAGGGAAAACAACACGGAAGATAAGGGATTACCCACTGGTAAGTGGCCCTTCCATGAACAAGCATATGAATTTGACCTCAAATGGAGTATTCATTTCCTCATATTTCTTTCTTTGCAGATTGTTTCTAACTTGCAATTTATCCACTTGGCCTGAAATAATGGAGCAAAATAACACTGTTACTGAGTTCATACTGCTAGGACTGACCCAAGATCCAATGAAAAAGAAAATGGTATTTGTAATTTTCTTCATTTTTTATTTGGGAACTGTGGTAGGGAATTTGCTCATTATTGTGACCATCAAGTCCAGCCGCACCCTTGGGAGCCCCATGTACTTTTTCCTATTTCATTTGTCCCTTGCTGATTCCTGCTTCTCAACTTCCACAGCCCCAAGACTAATTGTGGACTCACTCTCTGCACAAAGAACCATATCTTACCATGAGTGCATGACCCAAGTCTTTGCAATACATTTCTTTGGCTCCATGGAGGTCTTTGTTCTCATCCTCATGGCTATTGATCGCTATGTGGCTATATGTAAACCCTTACATTACCCAACCATCATGAGACGGCAGGTTTGCACAATCCTGATTGCTCTTGCATGGGTAGGAGCTTTTATCCATTCCATTACTGAGGTACTGCTGGCCTTTAAATTGCCTTTCTGTGGGCCCAATTTGATTAATCATTACTGCTGTGATTTGCAGCCCTTGCTGAAACTCGCATGCATGGACACGTATATGATCAACCTAGAATGGGTGTCTAACAGTGGGAGCATTTGCACAGGCAGTTTTGTGTTTCTGATGATTTCATACATTGTCATATTGCATTCACTGAGAAATCACAGTGCAGAAGGGAGGAGAAAAGCTCTCTCCACCTGCATTACTCATATCATCGTAGTAGTGATATTCTTTGGTCCATGTATATTCATATATGCACGCCCCCCAAGCACTTTCCCTATGGACAAGATGGTGTCCGTATTTTATACTATTGGAACCCCTTTCTTCAACCCATTCATCTACACTCTTAGGAATGCAGAAGTGAAAAATGCCATGAGAAAGCTATGCCATATCACATCTACCTCAGAAAGCAAGAGATGAAGTGAGGGTTTTGGTTGATTCTTTAATCTGTACAGATGTCAAATATAATAGTTTATATCCTCACTTGTCCAACATACTCTATTACAATGCGCCTGATTTCCTTAATTTTTACTGTACTTCTGCCCTCAAACTTGTACCTTCCCTCATAATACCAGCCAGGTTCTTACCTCTCCTGAGAGTTCACTTCTGACATTGTTGATTATGAAATCTTCACATTTCAGTCTACACTCTGGTTTGATAAGAAGAAAGATATTTATACAATTACAACTGTTCAAACAGTGAGTATTTATCAGTAAAAAAGAACATATTCTCTAAGATTTGTAATTCTCTCTGTAGAAAATTTCAAATAAGGTATCCTGCTTTCTCTTGAACACATCAGAGCAAAGGAATTAACTTTGTGTGTCAAGAATTATTTTTATTATATCATTCATTCATTTAAAATTTTCTCTAATGGTGAACCTCTCACCAAAAAGGTATATATATAATTTATTATTTATAATAAATTATTTTTACTATTCTCCTTATTTTTTCCTTTGATGATCAGGATAATTGAAGCATTATGTATGGGATTTTTTAAATATAGCATTACATGGCCTGAAGATATTCAGCTAAGTTGTATGAATTGTATATAGGAGCCACAAGAGAATTCTGCAACTCTAAAAGGAAAAGAAGCAAAATAATGTATGTTGTCAAAACTAAATAATAATTTAAAATACATCATAGTTAAAACATATTTTTTGAGATTGAGGTACAGAAGGGTAGAACCCAGTTTGAAAAGGGGAAGGGAAGCATGTTATTTCATTTACTGCTATGTTTTATGAATGGAATAAAAGAAAGTACCAGAGACATTCAGAAATACTCAATTGAATGTCTCCAGCTAATGGAGTTGGAGTGAACATGCTTTTGCAGCAGGAAGCAGCTTTGTTTCTCTGTTTGTCCTTTCCTAGTAAAGCAGTAGTGTGGATTGACAAGGTAGAATTGCCAGTAGAATTTTTGTGTTCATAGTTAAGACAGTAGATTAGCAACCATGACTTGAATATGTGCCTTCCATGGATATTGTCATGAATTTTTAACTCATTGATTTCAGAGAGTACAAGAATGTTAATTTGAATGTGTACATGCCCCTGATTTTTATACCAGCATTATCTGCAATAACAAAACTATGGACACAGCCCAAGTTTCCACTGAATGATGAATGGAATAGTCATGGGGTATATATTATCAGCCATTAAAAATAGTGAGATCGTGCCATTTGAAATGACAAGGTTTGAGCTAGAGACTATTAGGCTAAGCTAATCAAGTCAGTCAATGAAAGAGAAATACCACATGATTTCCCTCATGTGGAAATTAATAAAATAATGAGTATAGGGAAAAACAGAGAGAGGTGGGCAAATCAAGAAATAGGTTCTTAACTACAGAAAACAACCAGATGGTTACCAGTGAGGAGGTGTCTAGAAGGAGGGGTTAAATAGGCAATGGGGATTAAGGAGTAGACATGTTGTGATGAGAACTTGGTATGGTATGTAAGTGTTGAATCGCTAAATTGTACACCTGGAAATCATATTACACTCTATGTTAATTAACTGCAATCTAAAATAAAATAAAATAAAATAAAATAAAATTCATTACTTTCAGTGTATTCAAGTTTACCACATCCTTAATAACTGTTACAAGATTCCATTTTATTTTAATGGTGTTGCCCATTATTTACCTGGAAAAATCTTTTTAATGCCAAGAGTTTCCTCTTGTCAAAGGTTATTTTTCAATAAATTCATTGAAATATCATGTTTTCAATGTTCTCACTACTCTTTTTTATTTCTGGGTTATTATGAAGTTAATGCCTGCCCTAGTGTCCAAAGTTGGCATGTTGATGTACAAAAATTATACACACACACACATATATATGTATATATATATATTCAGTTATACAAATTGATGTTTGATGTACATATAATATGAAACTATCACCACAATCTAAGTAATTAGCACATCTATTTTTCTATATATTTACTAGTGTGTGTGTGCGTGTATGTGTGCGTGTGTGTAAAAAGTTTTAATTTAAATCTATCCTGGTTGCAATTTCAGGTATTCATTATGGTGTCGTTAGCAATAGTGACCATGCAATATATTAGATTTCTAGAACTTATTCATTCTACATAACTGAAACCTTTCACACTTGGGCAACATCTCTCCCTTTTTCTCAGTCCCTGGTCCTTGGCAACCACCACTGTACTCTCTTTTTCTGTGAATTGACTATACCATTTCCACATATTAGTGAGATCATGCAGTATTTCTCTTTCTGTTTCTTTCTTGTTTCACTTAACATCAAGACCTCCAGTGCCATCCAGCTCTGATTTGTTACTGCAAATGACAGAATTTGCAAAACAAAACAAAACAAAACCTTACCAATATATATATAAGCATCCCCCACAAAATCAAAACAAAACAAAACAAAAGCCTTTCTAATTTAGTGATCATTTCCGAGGTGGGGGGAGACAGAACAATGATTGTTATTAAGAATTTCACTCCCATGAGTGGAAGATTACAAATATTTTATTGAAAATTAGTATATACATTCATCCATTGATCAGATGAATGGATAAGGAAGATGTGGTCCATATACACTATGGAGTATTATGCCTCCATCAGAAAGGATGAACACCCAACTTTTGTAGCAACATGGACGGGACTGGAAGAGATTATATTGAGTGAAATAAGTCAAGCAGAGAGAGTCAATTATCATATGGTTTCACTTATCTGTGGAGCGTAACAAATAACATGGAGGACATGGGGAGATGGAGAGGAGAAGGGAATTGAGGGAAATTGGAAGGAGAGGTGAACCATGAGAGACTATGGACTCTGAAAAACAATCTGAAGGTTTTGAAGGGGCAGGGGGTCGGAGGTTGGGGGAACCAGGTGGTGGGTATTATAGAGGGCACGGATTGCATGGAGCACTGATGTGGTGCAAAAACACAAGGGTGTGGAGAAAGGGCAATACTCTTGTACTGTCAGTGAGAAAGCAAAATGATGCAGCCACTCTAGAAGACATACGGAGTTTCCTTAAAAAGTTAAAAACAGAAATACCCTAAAATCCTGCATTTGTACATCTTTTTTTAAATTTCTTTTCAAGTCTTGTGTACAACATAAAAATAGTAGTTCTGTGTTTTTTATTACTAAGCTATAAGTGTGGTTATGTGTTCTAGATACAAGTCTTTTTGTTATATATATGGTTTAAACAAAATATTAAATATAAAGTATATATCCATGTATAACTTATATGTAAAATTGAATATGTAAGTTTTATATAATATAAAATGTTTATATTATCAGAGGAAGGGCACATTGGTTCATTCCACACTTCAATGATTATGGCCATTACTGCTGTGAATGTTGGGGTACATATGGCCTTTCTTTTCACTACATCTGTAGTGAAATTGCAAGGTCATTGGTGTGGTGAATAAACAATGAATCTTGGAACACTGAAAAAATAAATTAAAATTAAGATGTTAAAAAAATGCTTATACATAAGTGTGTGTGTCTATACAAATGTAGTTTTTTTCCCTAGTCTGTGTATTGCCTTTTCTTTTCTTTTTTTTTTTTTTAATTTTTTATTTTTTATAAACATATATTTTTATCCCCAGGGGTACAGGTCTGTGAATCACCAGGTTTACACACTTCACAGCACTCACCAAATCACATACCCTCCCCAATGTCCATAATCCCACCCCCTTCTCCCAAACCCCCTCCCCCCGGCAACCCTCAGTTTGTTTTGTGAGATTAAGAGTCACTTATGGTTTGTCTCCCTCCCAATCCCATCTTGTTTCATTTATTCTTCTTCTACTCACTTAAGCCTCCATGTTGCATCACCACTTCCTCATATCAGGGAGATCATATGATAGTTGTCTTTAAAAAAGATGACATCCAATGAGGAAAAGAGCTAATTCCAGCATGTCTTTTCAACCTGTTAAAATCTTAAATTTTGTGCAGCCACTCTGGAAAACAGCATGGAGGTTCCTCAAAATGTTGAAAATAGAACTGCCCTATGACCCAGCAATTGCACCACTGGGTATTTACCCTAAAGATACAAACATAGTGATCCAAAGGGGCACGTGCACCCGAATGTTTATAGCAGCAATGTCCACAATCACCAAACTATGG
>NC_081557.1:14896933-14904125 GCF_022355385.1 Mustela nigripes
AGTGGAGGTTCCTCAAAATGTTGAAAATAGAACTGCCCTATGACCCAGCAATTGCACCACTGGGTATTTACCCTAAAGATACAAACATAGTGATCCAAAGGGGCACGTGCACCCGAATGTTTATAGCAGCAATGTCCACAATCACCAAACTATGGAAAGAACCTAGATGTCCATCAACAGATGAATGGATCAAGAAGATGTGGTATATATACACAATGGAATACTATGAAGCCATCAAAAGAAATGAGCTTGGAGGGACAGGAACAGAGAAGATGATGAAGAGTCCCCTAATCCTGTTAAAGATTACTGCTAAATAGCCGGAGGCACACATTGGAAGACTTTTTGATCCAACGAGTGACGTAGTCTCACTTCAGTTTCAAATGATAACCGTATGGGTTATTAGTGTGGGAAATGGAATGAGGGGAACAAGAGTGACAGAACAATGTTACTGAAATGACTCAAGTGTGAAGAGAGGGAACCCTGAAGTCTGGTGGCACCAGTGAGGATACAGAATGTGGTAGATCCTGTTGTGTCCAGCCCCACTTCCTAGCTGCTCTGTTTCTGGGCTACTAAGAGGTCAGAGCTCAGTGTCCCACCTTCTGTACAGTTACCACAGGACAAAATTATAGGCTATGCCCACAATCCCAGGACCCATAAGGGACCAATGAATGACAGGCTGGTCCCATTGCCTCAGCTGGAACCAGTCCTATATTACAATATATATCCCATAGTTCTCATGGTTGCAAAATAAAGCCAAGCCCCAACTGGGACCATAACCTTCTTCCTGTACTGTAGTCAGCTTCTTTCAACCCTTGTCCTTAGAAATCACTTTCATGAAAATACTCAACTGAGAATCTACCTAGGGAAACCAAACTATCAAAAAGATAGATTTTAAGAAATATTTATAAAAAAAAAAAAAAAAAAACAGAAGAACTTGACATGGGATGAAGATTTAAGAAAGAAATCATGGAGGAAAACCAGATTCTTCCTTTGAGGAGTGGGAAGATGAGGGAATAGAGACAATGACTCTTCTTTGCCAGTTTAAATGGCTTCTCCCTCTTAATCTGAAGGGAGATTAATTAACTCTGCATTGCCTAAGGAAACTTTAATGCTCTTCTCCCAGGCATTTCCCTTAAAAGAAAGGGCTGATTCTCCTCAGGACCTACATCCACCACTCTCTTTACTCCTAGGCCTATAACTAAGGCATGAGTCCAGTAGAACTCAAAAGCTGAGGTTATAAGTGTGGCTGACCCATGAGGAGCACACTACATTCCAAAGTAATGATGTGCTTTCTAATTTAAAAGGACAGAAATAGGATAATTATGGAAGAAACATAAAATTTAGTCAAGCCAAATATCTTGATATGAGTTCACTAAAAATAGATTCTTCATTTAATATTGTAGCTGGGGAACTGAGTAAAAGTTAACAGTTTTTCTGCATGGAAGCTGAAGTAGGAAACAAAATATAACCCACATTAAGCAAATTAGAATTTGACCTGACTTGATTATAGGGAAGGGATAGATTTAAAGCCATAGGGAGATTGGAATATTAGAATGGATTTGTTATTTGAGATCTGCTTAACCTCCCTGGGAAGGTCCAAAAGGCACACCTTTTATCATGACTGTTCGAAATAAAGTTGTCATGCTAGTCCCAACACCCTTTAAAACCTCTGTGATCACTGTATTTTTGTAGACAATACCATTAGGATCACTGAACTTGGAAATCCTAATGCAAAGGGAGATAGTTTACCCCATGTAATAGGTTTCAAGTGGTAGCACTCAAGCTCCTTAAAGGCAAGGTAGTCATGCTTCCCAAAGAGGACAGAAGACTCAATACAACAATCAGAATAATCAATACACTTCCAATGAAGTAGGCACATTCTGTGAGGAGCACTGGATTTTAGACTTAACTAATAAATCACTAAAACTACATCACAAACTAATTATGTACTATACAGTGGCTAACTGAACATAAAAAAAAGAGTATATTTATGATGAACACTGAGTAATGTAAAGAATTACTGAATTACTACATTGATTATCAGAAGATAGTAGAACACCACATGAAAATTGTACTGGAATTAAAATTTTTAAAATAAAATATACTAAAAAAAAAAAAGAAAGAAAGAAAGAAAAAAAGAATGTTGGCTAGTTTTTCCAGGCATTCTACAAGTCAGATAGAGAGGAAGCCTATTCAAGTCTTTCTTGATCTGGGTTACCAAACCAAACCAAACAAACAAGCGAAAAAAAAGTCTAGGTAAAGAAAACAGAATTTTCATTTTTAATTTTTGTGTGTGTGTTATATTAGTCACCATACAATACACTTGTTTTTAATGTAGTGTTCCAACATTCATTGTTTACATATAACACCTAGTGCTCCAGATATACATGCCCTCCTTAATAACCACTACCAGGCTTACCCAACCCCTACCCACTTCCCTCTAAAATCCTCATTTGGTTTCTCAGAATCCACAGTCTCTCATGGTTCAATGCCCCCCAACCCCAACTTTTCCTTTACTTCACCTAATATCCTCCATGTTATTCCTTATGTTCCACAAGTAAGAGAAACCATATGGTAATTTATTTTCTCTGACTGGCTTATTTCACTCAACATAATCTCCTCTAGTCCCAACAGAATAGACTTCTACCCACTAAAGCTACAGTGGGCATGACCACTGCCAAGTGCCAACTCAGCAGATGCAACCTGAAGTCCCCGATATGGCAGCATTCCTTGACATGATCAGCTTGGGTGCAGGTTGATTACATTGGAATGTTTCCATCATGGAAGGGCAGCATTTTGTCCTGACTGCCGTAGACAATTCCTTCCGATAGGGATTTGCATTCCCTGCATGCAATGCTGCTGACAAAACTACATCCATGAACTTAGAGAATTTTTTTACCCCAAATCATAGCATTTCACACAACAATGATTCTGATCAATAATCTCTCTTCACAGTAAATGAACTGCCACAATGGGTCCATACTTAGGAATTCATTGGTCTTACTATATTTCTCGCCATGCTAAAGCAATTCCTCTCATAAAATGGTGGAATGACCTTCTGCATAATTAGTTATAATACAAAGTAGGTAGCAATATGTACCAGGGCTGGAGTAAGTGTCTTCAGTTGTCTGCAAGGTCAAATATGCTTTGAATAAGCCTTTATGCCATATTGCTGTTCATACCATAGTGAAGTCCTGTAATCAAAGGATAGAAATGGGAGAGTCAACATGCATTACTACCCTTAGTTACCCACTAGCAAAATTTGTGCTTCCTGTTGCCATTTACTTATGCTTTTCTTCCTTCGAAGTCTGCATTCCAAAGGGACAAATGCTTCTAGCAGTAGACACAGAAACATTCTATTGAACAGAGGGTTAAGACTGCTGTCTGACCACTTTGGGAAGCTCATGCATTTAAATCAATAGGCAAAGAAGGAGGTTGCTGTGCTAGCTGGGGTGATTGATTTTGGCAACCAAGGAGAAATTGGACTACTCCTCCAATGGAGTAAGAAAAAGTATATATTACAATGGAGGTAAGAAAAAGTATATCTAGAAAATAGGAGATCTGACAGGACCGCACTTACTATCACCATACTCTGTGATTAAGGTCAATGGAATGTTACAACAACCCAATCTAGGCAGCACTATTAATGACCCAGACCCTTCAGTAATGAAGTTTTGTGTCACCCCATCAGTAAAGAAGCATGGCCAATTTTGGTGCTTGTTGAAGGCACATTGAATACAGAATGGGTAACAAAAGAAAGTATTTGTGAATTAGTCATGTAATTGTTACAAAAATGAAGACTGTAATTATTGTATTTACTCCTTATATCAAGAATGTGTTTGTGTACGTGAATACATATATATATATATATATATATATATATATATATGCATATATCTTAAAAGCTTTATTTTCTTTCCTTTTTAATTATCTTATCATGAAACTGAAGATATATTGAATTTCTGTCATAGCATTTTAATATCCTTATTTTCCATTGTAGTATTTGTCTTACTGAATATCAAGGGGAAAAGTAAAAATTACCCAAAAAGTTACCTTCCCTTCCTCTGGAACTTTTAGGAAATTTTCAGTTGTATGCAGGATTGTTTTATGATGTTAGGTGGAATTATGACCTTGTGTTTTCTTTTTTAGAGATTAAGTATGGCTTAAGGAGATGTGTCTTGGTGCTAGTGGATAAACAATGAACTTGTACTGGTTAGTTTTGTGTGTTAACATGCCTAGCTCACAGGGTGTTCAAATATTTGTTCTACTATTGTTTTGGGTAGTGACTATAAGCTTTTTCTGGATGATATTAATTTTGAATTGGTAGACTGAATAAAGTAGATTGCTTTCACTAATGTGTAGTCCTCATCTAATTAAATGAAGGCCTGACAATTACAGAAGGCTAACCTCCCCTGAGTAAGAGGAAAATCTCCTACCTGAGATCCTTCCAACTAACCATTAGCTCTCTCTGACTGATGACTTGCCCTGTGACACATTAACTCTTCCTTATCTAAGGAGCCTCCTGCCTATGGACCTGTACTGGGACATTGGCTTTTACTGGTTTATAGCAGTTTCTGGTCTTTAGACTCAAAATGTGAGTCTAAATCTCATCTGCACTTGCCAGCTTCCATATACATGAAAGTCAATTCTTTTAAATAAGCCTGTGTGTGTGTGTGTGTGTGTTCCAAATGATTCGAAATTTTCAAGGCTCAGGAGACTCAATATTATTTAGAAGTAAATGGTATCTTAAATGTTGCACATTTAATACAACCACTGTCAAAATTCCTGCAAATTCCTGACAAATTTGCTGATTGAAAAATCAGCTGAAATATTCATATGAAGTCTCAAGGGATTTTTAGTCAAAAAAATTCTTGAAAAGAAGTTGGGGCAATTGGATGGCTCAGTCCATTTATTGTCTGTCTTCTGCTCATGTCATGATTCCAGGATTTGGGGATCAAGCCTAGTGTTGGGCTCCCTCCCGGGAGGCGAGGCACACTTCTCTCTCTCCCTCTGTCTGCCAATCCCCTGCTTGTGTTTTCTCTCTATCTTCTTTCTCTCTGTCAAATAAATAAATAAGTATCTTTAAAAAAAAATAGGAAAAAGAAAAATTGTATGTCTCACATCTCCTTATTTTAAAACTTATTACAAATCTACAGAAATCAAAATAGTGTGGTAATGGCATTAAGACAGACATAGAAACAAATGGAATAGATTGCAGAGCCCAGAAATGCACCATTAAATATATGGTCACCTGACTTTCTACAATGGTGTCAAGATCATCCAATAGGAAAAATAGTTTGGGGAAACTAAAATTTTATGTGCAAAAGAATGACAGTAGACCACTGCCTTACACTATATACAAAATAAACTCAAAGACATCAAAGACCTGAGTACAAGAGTTAAAACTATAAAAGGTTTATTTTTTTAAAGATTTTACTAATTTGTTTAACACAGAGCAAGCAAGAGAAATAGAGAGCAAGGATAGCTGGGTGTTGGGGGGCACCTGGTGGCTCACTCCTTAAGCATCTGCCTTCAGCTCAGGACATGATCCCAGAGTTATGGAATCCAGCCCTTCGTTGAACTGTTGGCTCTGTGGGAAGCCTGCGTTTCCCTCTCCCACTGCTTGTGTTCCCTCTTTGGCTCTCTCTCTCTCTGTCAAATAAATAAAATTTAAAAATAAATATATAAAAGCACAAGCAACTGGAATGGCATGCAGTGGGGGAAGCAGGTACCTGGCTCAGCAAAGAGCCTGATACAGGGCTCAGTCCTAGGACCCTGGGATCATGACCTGAGCCAAAGGCAGCCACTTAACCAACTGAGTCACCTAGGCCTCCCAAAACTATAAAATGTTTAGAAGAAAATATAAATGAAAAACAAAAGCTTTAAGACATTACCTTAGGAAACAATTTCTTGAATATGACCCCAAAACACAGGATACAGAAGAAATAAATAAATAAATTGAACTAACTCAAAGTTAAAAACTTCTGAAGAAGGCCACAGTCAACAGAGTGAAAAGGTAACTGATTTAACTCCTAAAACTCAATATCAACAAAACACATGAAAAAAAAATTCTCAAAAAAAATATACAAATGGACAATGAGCACATGAAAAAATATCCAAGTTCACTAAACACACATATGCATACTGTTCATAAGATTATAGGTGCAGCCACTATGAAAGACAGCAAGACATTCTTCAGAAAGCTAACAATACAATGACTAAGTGATCTCAAATTTCCACTTCCAGGTATATAGCAAAACCACTGGAAGTGGGGATTAAAAGAGATATGAGTACCCTCATGTCCATATCAGCATTAGTCTTGACAGCCAAAATAGGTAAGGAACTCAAGTGTCCATCAACATATGAACAAACATAATGTGGTACACATACAATGGAATATTATTCAGCATAGAAAAAGAAGGAATTTTTGAGCCATGCTTCAAGACCAATACGCTTTGATGACATATCAAATGAAATACACCATTTATGTTTCATAAACTTGATTTAAAAAAAAAAACTTTATTTATTTGACAGATAGAGATCACAAGTCGGGAGAGAGGCAGGCAGAGAGAGAGAGAGGAGGAATTAGGCTCCCTGCTGAGCAGAGAACCTGATGCAGGGTTCAATCCCGGGACCCTGGGATCATGACCCAAGCCAAAGGCAGAAGCTTTAACCCACTGAGCCACTCAGACACCCTAATAAACTTTATATTTTGTAACAGATTTCTATTTACAGGAAAATCCTATATGCTCTATGTTCAGTTTCCTCCGTTGCCATCTGACATAGAATAGTACATTAGCTCACAAGTGAATAACTTTATGGGAACACATTATTTTTAACTAACAACCATGTTTTATTCAAAATACTTTCACTTAATGGCATTTTTCTTCTCCAGAATTTCATTCAGCATACCACATTAAATTCAGTTGATGTGTTTTCTTCAGCACCTCCAGACAGTGAGTTTCTCTAGATAATCTCTTATTTATTTCAAGTACACCTAACGTACAGCATTTTATTACTTTCAGGTGTGAAAAATAAGAATTCTACATTTCTATAGCCAACTCAGTGCCCATCACAATAATTCTGCTCGACTTTTCTTATTTTTTTAATTTTTTTTTTTTAAAGATTTTTTCTTTATTTATCTGACAGAGATCACAAGTAGGCAGAGAGGCAGGCAGAGAGAGAGGAGGAA
>NC_081557.1:14904225-14940140 GCF_022355385.1 Mustela nigripes
CATCTGACAGAGATCACAAGTAGGCAGAGAGGCAGGCAGAGAGAGAGGAGGAAGCAGGCTACCTGCAGAGCAGAAAGCCCGATGTGGGGCTCGATCCCAGGACCCTGGGATCATGACCTGAGCCGAAGGCAGAGGCTTGACCCACTGAGCCACCCAGGTGCCCCGACTTTTCTTATTTTTGATAAACTTGACTGTTTGGAGCAGAACTAGTGATACTTTTCATATAAAAACCTTCATTTGGGGTTTGTTTGATATTTTACTCAAGATTGAACTGGGCTAATGGGTTATTGGGAGAAAGATCAGAGAAGCAAAGTGCCATTTGCATCAGATCATGCCAGTGGGTACCCATTTTCAATGTGACTCATTGTTGGTGTTAACCTTGATCACCTGGTTGAGGTAGTGTTTGCCACATTTCTCCTCTGTAAATTTACTCCCCCCTTTGCCCCCTCCCCATCCAATTTCACAGTGAGCCTTTGGAAGGAATTAACTTATGTACAACCTACAAATAAAAGATTTAGAGTTATCCTATAACCCTTTGAGAGAAGATAACTTCTAATCTCAGTAGGGATTCTTTTATATGGGAGATTAGTCTATTATTACCTAATTACTAGATGTTTATTTAAGTGTTTAGCATCATAATAAAAGTGTGGATTTTTAAATTAGGAATTACATTTCAAATTAGTGTCATTTATTTTGTTCCTCAACTGTTTCTAACTTTTGCCACTGGGAGTGTCTTCCCATTGGCTTTTGTGTCCCTTTGGCATATTCTAATCACAATGAATGTACGTGTGTGTGTGTATGTATGTATGTATGTGTGTGTATTTGTGTGTGTTTGTGTGTGTTAGCAATTCCTTACCTTGTAGAATTAAAAAAAAAAAAAATGTCTGATTGGGGCACCTGGGTAGCTCAGTCCATTAAGCTTCTTCCTTCAGCTCAGGTCATGATCTCAAGGGTGCTGGGATACAGCCCCGCATGGAGCTTCTTTCTCAGTGAGGAGCCTAGTTCTCCATCTCCCTCTGCCTGACACTCTCCCAGCTTCTGGACTTTCTCTCTCTCTCAGGCTCTGTCTCTCTGTCAAATAAATAAATATTAAAAAAAAAAAAAGATGTTCCAGTTCATCTTGTATATTCGCTGCCTCAGACATAGAATCAGTCATTTATTTAAGAAGTCCAAATTCATTTGCTTGGATAATGGTATCAGTAACCATGGCCTGGCACTAGATCACTAGATAATCACTGTTTTTGTTGATGCTGTTGTCGTTGTTTTGTTTTATTTTTGTTTGTTTTGTTTTTGTTTTTGTTTGTTTACTCCAAAGGACTTTGTTTTTTACATTTTTATTTTTTAATTTATTTTCAATTTCCAGAATTCATTGTTTATGCATCACACCCAGTGCTCCATGCAATGTGTGCCCTCCACGATACCCACCACTAGGCTCAGCCAACCTCCACTCCCCTCCCCTCCAAAACCCTCAGTTTGTTTCTGAGTCCACAGTCTGTCATGGTTCACCTCCCCCTCCAATTTCCCTCAACTCACTATTCCTCTCCATCTCCCCAAGTCATGATAATCACTGTTTTTTTTTTATATTTTTATCCCTTAAATTATAGCTAAAAAGACACCATTTTGGCCCAAAGAAACACCTTTTCTCCATAATCTAAAAATAAATATTGAAGTTAAGCAGAGAGAGTCAATTATCATATGGTTTCACTTATTTGTGGAGCATAAGAAATAACACGGAGGACATAGGGAGATGGAGATGAGAAGGGAGTTGGGAGATTTGGAGGGGGAGATGAACCATGAGTGACTGTGGACTCTGAAAAACAATCTGAGGGTTTTGGTGGGGCAGGGGGTGGGAGGTTGGGTGAGCCTGGTGGTGGGTATTATGGAGGGCATGTATTGCATGGAGCACTGGGTGTGGTGCATAAACAATGAATTCTGGGACACTGAAAAGAAATTTAAAAAATAAATAAAAATCTAAAAAAATAAATAAAAACCAAATAAATAAATAAATAAATAAATTTTGAAGATTAAGTTCTTTATTCCATCTAGCTCATGCTTCCTAATTAAAAGGGAAGGGGCACTTCAGGGAATCACCTTCCCCGGACTCCATATTTTGCATCATTCATGTTTAAATACTGCTACAGGAAAGGCAAAGGAGAGGCATTTCCCAGTCAACATTCCGTGTGAAAGTTGATTTCAGAAAATGTGGGATGAATTCAGGACCATCTTTGTTATCTGGCAGGGAGCAAGAACCTGAACATCGGTGATATCAAAAGAGATCAGAGTTTTAGAAACACTTTTTTTTTTTTAATTGACATTTGAGCAAAACGTGGCAAAATAACTTTGAGAAAAGAAGAGACAACTGAACTGCCCACTCTTTGCGTAGGCTCTTATCAAAACTGGTAAGATTTGTGTTGGGCATTAACATAACCTTATTTAATACTCAGAGAAAGTTATCTGATAAATGCCACACTTGTGGCATTTGTGGAAGGATAAAAAGTTTAGAAAATTTTCTGGAAGTACATCACAATCCAAACTGAATAGATGGAATACAAGACACACACATGGGCTCCTCATGGAGAGATAAGCAAATAGAAATTATATCTATTCCAGTGTTCCAGAAAATGCTCCATAGAGAAGATGATTATACTTTGGGTGGAGTAGGCTTCCCTTTTCAGTGGTAACTGCATACTGAATAAGACCAAACACTATCAAATTGTATCAATGGGAAATTCTCTTAATTATTTCATTCATTTTATGATACTTATTATTAAACATACACTTCTTTTAAACATAGGATTTTTATACATCTTCAATTCAGCAGCGAACAGATAAAAATTCCCTTCCTTATGTTGCTTTGTTCAAATGTATGTTTTTCTTTTAATTATTATGTGAATGATACAAATGGCTTAGTCTATAACCCTCCCATAGATAGATGATAGGTGATAGAGATCTATGATAAATAGATCATAGATAGATGATAGATAGATATCTTTTTTTATAATATTTAACTGTTAGAAATCATGGACAATATCACATTCCTGTCTGTTGAAGAGCTGGATAAAGAGCATATCTGGTGAAATCCTAAGAGTTCAGGGCAAACTGTAGTGAATGTCAGTGTGGTTGGGATATGATGTGGTTAAGAGCCTTGAGTCCAGAACTGCCTCCAGAGCTGACTCACCCTCTTACACAGACATTTAGATCTTACTCTGGCCCTGGGAATTTTGCTGTTTCTGCAGTCTGTCAGAAGACAATCGTTATCATCCAGTAATATGCCAATGTGATTAACAAACCATCTACTAAGAGAAGGTTTTTAAAAGCTTTATTTTCAGTGCAGCATCATTATGACATATTTTCAATTACTAAAGGGAACATTTTAAAAGGTAAGTCATCCTCCTAACTTTGATTCCAAGAATACAATTTCCCCACCCTAAAGTCATATTATGCAATCTCAGTACTCTCTTAAATATAACTGATATGAGACCATGAGTGTGTGATATATATTGTTCTGCTCTTAATGAAAACATTACCATCCTCATCATACAGTCCTGAATTCTATCATTTCACAACATATTTTAGAAACCATTACACATGTATAACCACTGCTTTTTTTTTTTTTAATGATTGCATAAAACACTGTCCCCAACTCACTTAGGTTCCTTCTGATGGGTATTGAAGTGGTCTCTTACCTTTTGCCAACATGGAAAGGACTGTTGTGATTGTCTTTGTGCCTGTGAGTGAGACTACTTGCAGCAAATGGAATCACTAGACTTGTGTCTATTTTCCACTGAAATATCCTCAATGCTGAAAATCACTCCCTGAGAGACGGCATCCCCTTAAACTCCTACCAAGAAAGTGTGGGATCAATTGTTTCTGGCAGCATTTTCAGCAGTGTTTATTAAGAGACATTTATCCAAAAAAGGTCTCTTGGTTAATATGACAGGTGAAAGGATATATAATTGGAATTTAAATTGAATGTATTTTTCTAGTAATGAAATTGCTAATCTTTACAAATTATGTTTAATGAGAAGAGTTTCTTTTAAAATCAGTTCTCTTGCCCATTTTTATTTGCACTGGTTTATTTTTAAAGATTTTGTTTATTTATTTATTTAAAGGGAGAACCAAACCAGGGAAAGGGGCAGAAGGAAAGAGACAGATAGAATCTTAAACTGGGTCTGTACCCAGCATGAAGCCCAGAGTGGGACTTAATCTCACAATCCTGAGATCATGATCTGAGTGGAAATCAAGAGTCGGACACTTAACCAGCTGAGACACCCAAGTACTCTTTTCACTGTGCTTTTAAAAATTGACCTCTGAAATGCATTTATATTTTAGAAAATTATGCTTTTGTCTTGAATACATGTTGTAAAAGTACATAATGCCTTGGCACTTGTGCATTTAATTGTACTACTATATGGAAAATGTATGTGAAGAGGACAGAGAAGGTTTTTTTCCACTGTTTGGCAGAGATAAATAAATATTAGTTACCTCTTTTTTCTAACTTCTCTTACTTACGTCCTAGTATGGGATGCTCAAGAAAATAGATTTCAGGAATTCTATTGAAAACTTTCAGCTATGACGTGGAAATTCCTTAGCTTATTTTCTAAATCCCTGGTGCTTAAAATAACATGAAATGAGAAAGAATATTTTGACTTATGCCAATTGTTTTCTATTTGCCCTCTATTTTAGTCTCAGTCTCTCCTTGTGCCTTAAGAAAATATGTGGATATATTCATTGATACATTGAACTAGGCGAAGAATTCAACTTTGTACAAAATAGTATGATTTTTAAAGTACCAAGTTTTGTAACACAAAATAAATTTAAAACTATACAAAACTAGAAGTTATTGAGAGTTAAAGTAACAGTAAATAAACAATCAATGTAACAGATTTAGATACATTTCATTATACTGGACCAATTGACTGAATTCTCACTGCTAAAATAAGGTTCTCGCTTGTTCTCTCCCCCCCCCTTTTAGGTTTCATTATGGAAAACACTACCAGATTCTGAAACATTCCTTGAATGTTCAGAATATTACTAGAAGACACTTCACAACTCATTTGTCAGGTTCAAATGGTGTGAGTGCACATTATGCAAATCATGCATGATTTTTCTTCATTTATCTACATTCTACCCTAACTGGTCCTTGCTGTAAACAAAACAAAGATATTCAGCTCAGAAAGATAGCCTCTTACCAAATCCCCTAAATTAATATTTATTATGCCTGAGGAATCAAGTACTGTTTCATTATTGATATATTTCACTACTTCCATTAGCAATTAGGTGAATAGATTGTGAATGAATTTTATGACTTGCACTTTATTCAAAAGAAAACAACACAAAAAGTAAGGGATTACCCACTGGTAAGTGGCACATCCATTATCAAGCATATGGATTTGAGCCTCCAAATGGAGTATTCATTTCATATTGTTTTTTCCTTTGCAGATTATTTTTAACCAGTGCTTTCTCCACTTTGCCTGAAAAAATGTGGCAAAATATCAGCGTAACTGAATTCATACTGTTAGGATTGGCCCAAGAGCCTATGAAAAAGAAGATGGTATTTGTAATCTTCTTCATTTTCTATGTGGGAACCATGATAGGGAATTTGCTTATTATTGTGACCATCAAGTTCAGTCGGACACTTCAGAGCCCCATGTATTATTTCCTATTTTACTTGTCCCTTGCTGATTCCTGCTTCTCAACTACAACAGCCCCCAGACTAATTGTGGATTCACTCTCTGCACAAAGAACTATATCTTACAATGAGTGCATGACTCAAGTCTTTGCTCTACATTTATTTGGCTGTATGGAGATCTTTGTGCTCATCCTCATGGCTGTGGATCGCTATGTGGCCATCTGTAAGCCCTTACATTACTCAACCATCATGAGACGACAGGTCTGCACCACCCTGATCATTCTTGCATGGATAGGGTCTTTTATCCATTCTATAGCCCAGATTATTTTGGCATTGAGAATGCCTTTCTGTGGACCCAATTTGATTGATCATTACTGCTGTGATTTGCAGCCCTTGCTGGAACTTGCTTGCATGGACAAATATATGATCAACCTATTGATGGTGTCTAACAGTGGGGCCATTTGCTCAAGCAGTTTTGTGATTCTGATGATCTCATACATTGTCATCTTGCATTCACTGCGGAACCACAGTGCAGAAGGGAGGAAAAAAGCTCTCTCGACTTGCACTTCTCACATCATAGTAGTAATCTTATTCTTTGGTCCATGTATATTCATATATACACGCCCCCCAACCACTTTTCCCATGGACAAGATGGTGACTGTATTTTATACTATTGGGACCCCTTTTCTCAACCCAATCATCTACACCTTGAGGAATGCAGAAGTGAAAAATGCCATGAGAAAGCTCTGGTATATTAAAATTACCACAGAAAGCAAAAGATGAATTGAGGACTTAAGCGGATTCCTTAAACATGTACAGATATCAAATATGATAGTGTACATCCACTTGCCCAACACTCTCTAATATAATAAATAATAAATATGATTTCCTTATTTTTTTTTCTACCTCTGTCCTCAAACTTGTAGCTTTCCTCATAGTGCCAGCCTGGTCTCTTCCCCTGAGAGCTCAAGTTTGACACTATGGGTTATGAAATGCTCATATTTCATAATATGAAATATTTCATAATATGAAATATGAGTTGTAGAAGTCTCTTGCTATAGCTCCTATAGGAAGAGCTATATATATCCTCCTATAGGAGCTACAACAAGATACTTCTGCAACTCTAAAAGGAAAAGAAGTGAAATAACCTATGGGGTCAAAACTACCTCAGAAATTACAATACATCATAGATGCAACGTATTTTCTGAGATTGTAGTACAGAAAGGTAGAACCTAATTTAAAGGGAAAAAAGTGTATATTATTTCATCTGAAATTGGGTTTATCAATGGAATAAATGAAAGTATGAGAGGCATTCAGAAATACTTAGTGAACTCGTCTCTAGTTAACAGAATTAGAGGGAATGTATTTTTTTTTTTACACATAAACATATATTTTAATGACTTCTTCCAGCTTATCAAAATAATATGTAATTCACATGTCTTACCCATTTTAAAATTTGAGGGAATGTATTTTTGCGGCAGGAAGCCAATTTATCTGTACTTTCCTAGAGAAGGCGTAGTGTTTATTGACAAGTTAGAATTACCAATAGAATTTTGATGCTTATAGTGAGCAAAGTAGATTATCAGCCTCTCTTCAAATATGTGCATGCCAGGGGTGATATCATGAAGTTTTAAAATTCATTCATTTTAGAGAGCACAAAAATATTAAATCAAAGGTACACATGCACCCCAATATTTATTTATAGGAACAATATCTATAATAACAAAATTATGGACAAAACCCATTTCCATCAAATGATGAAATATATATATATATATATATATAGTCATGTATTTACCTATGTATAGTGTATATAGTGTATATAGACTATAGTGTATAGTCATGTATAGTGTATAGTAATACACTATATATATAGTGTATTACTCAGTCATAAATAAGAATGAGAAATGAGATATAGTCATTTGCAATGACAAGGAGCTAGAGGGTATTATGATAAAACAAGTCAGAGAATAAAAATTCTATATGATTTCACTCATGTAAAAATTAAGAAAAAAATGGGTACAGTAAAAACATAGAGAAGGGGCAATTCAAAAAAAAAAAATTCTTAACTATAATGACCAAATTTCTGGTTACCAGAGAGGAGATGGGTAGGAGGACAGTTAAATACATGATGGGGATAAAGGAGTACACTCGTGGTAATGAGCACTGGGTATATGGTAGGTAAGTGTTGAATCACTAAATTGTACACCTGAAACTCCTATTAGGCTGTATGTGAACTAACTGAAATTTAAATAAAAACTTAGTAAATAAATAAAATTCATTGATATCAGTGTATTCAAGTATAACACATCTTTAGTAACTGTGACAAAATTCCATTTCATTTTTAATGCTGTTCTCCTTTATTTAACTGGAAAGCTTTTCAAAACCAATATTTTCTTCTTGTCAAAGATTGCTTTTTAATTTTTTTTAAATTTTATTATGTTATATTCATCACCATACAGTACATCACTAGTTTTGATTTAGTGTTCCATGATTCACTGTTTGCATATAACACCCAGTGCTCCATGCAATATGTGCCCTCCTTAATACCCATTGTTTTAAAAATAATGTCATTAAAATACCATGGTTTTAGTGTTCTCACTACTTTTTGCTTTTAGAGGATATTATGAAGGCTACTGATTGCATTAGTGTCCAGAAGTTGGCACATTGATGTACAACAATTTTATATATATATATATATATATATATATATATATATATCACTTCATATATTATATAACTTTATATGTTATATAACTTTATATGTTATATATAACACATTATATGTTATATATAATATATTATATATATGTTATATAACTTTATATATATTTATATATATACATACACACACATAAATAAATTTATATAACTGAAATATATATATATATAAATAGATCACTATAATCTAATTAGCACATCTATCTTCTCTGTATAGTTACTACTGTGTGTGTGTTTTTATGTGTGTGCACTTAGACTTCATTTAAGATCTATCCTTTTGGGACGCCTGGGTGGCTCAGTTGGTTAAGCAGCTGCCTTTGGCTCAGGTCATGATCCCAGTGTCCTGGGATCGAGTCCCACATCGGGCTCCTTGCTCAGCGGGGAGCCTGCTTCTCCCTCTGCCTCTGCCTGCTATTCTGTCTGCCTGTGCTCTCTCTCTCTCTCTGATAAATAAATAAAATCTTAAAAAAAAAAAAGATCTATCCTTTTTGCAATTCCAAATATACATATGGAATGGTTAACTATAGTGACCTAGCTATATATTAGATCTCTAGAGTTATTCATTCTATGTAATGAAGTCATGCACCCTAGAGACATCATCTCTCCATTTCCCCCAGTGCCTGGCCCCTGGTAACACCATTCTATCCCTGCTTCTCTGAATTGAACTATATCATTTCCACATATAAGTGAGATCTTTCAAAACATCTCTTTCTATGTGTTGCATGTTCTCTTTAACATCAAGCCCTCCAGCTCCATCCATGATATTGCAAATGGCAGAGTTTCCTTCTTTCTAATGTCTGAATAATATATGTCTCACATTTCTTATACTGATTCATCAGTCAAGGATGAGCTTGTGTCCACACCTTGGCAACTGTGAATAATGATGTAATGAACCTAGGAATACAGATAGCCCTTCACAATCATGATTTCTAATCCTTTGGATATATACACAACAGTAGGATTAAAGGATGGTAGTTTGACTTTTAATTTCTTGAGGAAACACTATACTTTTTCCATAACAACTGTTCCAAGTTATATACCCATCAATAGTGTGCATGGGATCTCTTTACTTCATACCCTCACCAACATTTCATATCTCTTATCTTCTCGATAATAATTAGTATAACAGAGGTGATGTGATATCTCATTATGATTGTGGTTTGTATCTCCTTGATGATATATGTTGTTGAGCACATTTTGATGCATCTGTTGGCCATTTGTATGTCTTTGGAAAATGTCTATTCAGTCTCTCTGCTTATTTGTTAATGAGGGGAGATGAAGGTAATCGCCATAGCTTTGGCTCAGTTTTCCTGTGAACCTGAAACTGCTCTAAAAAATAGAGTTTTACAAAAATAAAAATAAAGATGTTAAGAAGAGAAAATTGAATAATAGACAAAAACCATTTACTCTTTTAACTAAAAAAATATAGAAAAGAAGTAAAATAAGTTATAAAGAGGACAAAAAAGTAAACTAAAATCATATGAATTTACTCCCCAAAATTTAACAGTTCCATTAAATGCAAATACACTGCACTTGAAAGGCACAAGTCAGCAGGATAGACAGAATAATCTCCAACAAAGAAAAGTAATGGACTAATGATATGCACAACAATATGATAAATCCCAAAACAGAGACTACACAGTATGAGTAAATGCTGTGATTCAATTTTCATGAAGATAAAGAATAGACAACACTAAAACAGAGTGATAGAAATCAGGACAGTAGTTGCATCTGAGGGAATTAACTGAAAAGGAACTTGACAGAACTTTCTGGGTTAATGAAAGTATTCTAGGTCTTGAATTTCTTAATGGCTATGTGAGCCATTTATCTAAACTCATCAAACTTTATTCTTAAAAAGGTCTGCATTATATGTAAGATTTATCTCACAAAAAGATTTTTATTACTAAATAACACCTTAACAATATAATTAAGCCCTCTCAAAAAAAAAAAAAAATCCCTTTCAAATTTAGTGTTCATTTCACAGAAAAAAAAAAAAAAAAGGAGAACAGTGAATGTCATTAAAAATTTTATTCCCGGGGCGCCTGGGTGACTCAGTGGGTTAAGCCGCTGCCTTCGGCTCAGGTCATGATCTCAGGGTCCTGGGATCGAGTCCTGCATCGGGCTCTCTGCTCAGAGGGAGCCTGCTTCTCTCTCTCTGCCTACCTCTCTGTCTACTTGTGATTTCTCTCTGTCAAATGGATAAATAAAATCTTTAAAAAAAAATTTTATTCCCATGAGTGGAAAATAAACAAATATTTTATTGCAAATGAATACCTCATAATGACTTTGATTGGCTGCCTTAGACTTCACAAAAATCAATACCTATTATACTGAAAATTGTCAACAAAGTGTAATATCAACTCATATATTGGGAGGAAATACTTGTAAATCATATATGTATATATTTTAAAGATTATATTTATTTGAGAGGGAGAGTAAGAAGAGAAGCTAGGGGGAGAAGGAGAAAGAGAAGCTGACTCCCCACTGAGCAGGGAGCCTGATGCTGGGCTTGATACCAGGACCCTGAGATCATGACCTGAGCAGAAGACAGATGCCTAACCAACTGAGCCACCAAGACAGGATTTTTTCTTTTTTTGTAAATTATGTATCTGATAAGGAACTTGTTTTCAGACTCTATAAAGTACTCCTACCACTTAATAATTAAAGAGGCACTAACCCAAATTAAAAACTGGCAAAATATCTGAATAAACACTACTCCAAAAAAACATACAAATGTCCAAAAGAACATGAGAAGATGTTAACACCTTCAGATAATTGGTAATGCAAACCTCAGTCATAATGAGACACCATGTTCCACCCACTAGGATGTCTAGAATCAAAAAAGTCAGGTAATGACAAGTTTTAGTGAGGTGGTGGAGTAATTAGAGTTCTCATAAATTATTTGTGGTAATGTTAAGTGGTGCAACCACTTTGGAAAACGATGTGGAAGTGCCTCAAAAGATTAAACATATAATAACAATGACCTAGCTGTTCTAATCTTAAATGACTACCTGAGGGAAATTAAATATATCTTCACATAAACTTGTACACCAATATTCATAGCAGCATTATTCATAAGAGTTAAAATGGGGGAAAATCTACAGTTCAAACAACTGATGAATGGGTCAATTATATATTCATAAAATGGAAGGTTATTCATTAACAAAAAAGAAACAAATGCTGATAATTGCCACAATATGGGTGAAACTAATGTTAAGAACTTACTGATAAATGAAAGAAACAGGTTAAAAAAGAAAACCTACTTTATAATTCCTTTTATATGAAATGTCTAGAAAAGTTAATCTATAGAGTAATAAAGTGGATTATAGGGGAGCCTTTGCAGCTCAGTCTGTTCAGGTTCAGACTCTTGATTTCAGCTCAGATCATGAACTCGTGATCATGGGATTAGGCCTATCATGCTCTATACCCATCATGGAGTCTGCTTAAGAATCTCTCCCGCCCCTCCCCCACTACTCCTGGTTGTGATCTCTCTTTCTTAAAAAAAATAAAGAAAAAAGAAAAAAGTAGATTACTATTTGCCTAGAACTTCTAGTGATGGTGATGGAGAGGAATGACAGGTGACTAAAAGGGGCAAGTGGAATAGGTGGCAAAGATATTGTAATTAGAGTGGCAAAGATATTGTAAAATTAGTTAATGGTTGTTTCACAGCCTTCTATACTAAAAACCTTTAGATTATTTACTTTAAATAAGTAGATTGTTTATTATGTGGTATGTATCCAGTAAAGCCATGAAAAACAGATAAATGTTAAACCTAGTGATCATTTTTACAGAATAAAAGGTCATATAGTAACTGACCTTAAAAATGTATTTCCCATGAAAAAAGATATATAAATATTTGTAAAAATTAGTGTATAACTTGGAACTCTGTTACAATTAAAATTTTATTTTATTCTTTAAAAGATGTTTAGTTATTAACTTCTCAGAGACAGAGTGAGCAGACAAGCAGAGGGGGAAGCAGGCAGAGGCAGATGCAGGATCCCCACCAAGCAAGGAGCCCAATGCAGGGCTAGATCCCAAGACCCTGAGATCATGACCTGAGCCAAAGGCAAATGTTTCACTGACTGAGCCACCCAGGCATCCCATAATTAAAATTCTACGTAACCAAATTATATTTGAAAATTTAGTTTTTATCATACATAAAGAATGACTCAGAAATTTTATTATTAGGAAATAAATAGAATGTGGCATGAGAAAAGGCCATCTGTTTCTAATCTGCAAAATGGTGCCTTATGAATTAGACCCAGGACATGTGCTTCAGCAGCCAAGTGCAGAGTACAATGCTACCCACTAAAGGCAAAGTTTCTATGGGCTATTGGAGAAGTCCATGCTCCAGGTGCTTGAGGAGCATAGCACAAAACCCCAACTGAAGATGCGGGGTGTAAGCAAGGACTAAACATTAGTGCCAGGAGATCCTGGCAGGTCCAGCTCCAAATTAAAAAAAAGAAAGAAAGAAAAAAAAAGTTCTATCCTCATAAAATTAATACGGTTCATCTCTTGAGTATTGCTACTTGTGACAACATTGCTACTTGTGACAACATGGATGGATCGTTATGGGAATTATGCTAAATAAAATAAAAGACAAATGCTGCAAGATCAAATACTATAAGACATCTTTAACATGGGAAATCAGAAAAAAAAATATCCAAAACACTGAACTCAAGAGATACACAAAACATATTGGTGGTTGCCACAGTGGGGGATAAGAAGGGCAGATGAAACGGTGAAGGTAGTCTGAGGAAGAAACCAACAAAGGAGAATGAACATGTAGAAACAGGGTGTATTCTTAACTGTAAACCTGAATTATTATTACTATTTTTACCATTGATATTAACACCGTTTCATCCCATGAAGAAACACTTGTAATGACTATTCTATCAGCCATAGTACACAGATCTAAGGGAAAAAAGCCTTGCAGTTTCTCAAAAGTGGAAGAGCCTGGCACAATGTTGGGGCAAAGTGACACCTGAGAGCAGAGAGTAGAGTACAAACTATTTGCGCTATACAGGACAGACTTGAAGGACATGTGGCCTCAGAGAGATAAAATTCCTAATTATGTTCTAAGACACTGTGCAATGCCATCCTAACCTACCACTAGAGGAGTCATTTACATCTGTGGCTCAGTTAGAGTAAGAACTTGTATGTTTAAATCAAAATTATTGCACATAGGGACGCCTGGGTGGCTCAGTTGGTTAAGCAGCTGCTTTCGGCTCAGGTCATGATCCCAGCGTCCTGGGATCGAGTCCCACATCGGGCTCCTTCCTCTGCAGGGAGCCTGCTTCTCCCTCTGACTCTGCCTGCCACTATGCCTGTGCTCGCTCTTGCTCTCTCTCTCTCTCTGACAAATAAATAAATAAAATCTTTAAACAATAAAAAAAAAAAAACTATTGCACATAGACCTTTCCACACATACATTCTGGTGGCCTCACTAGACCATCTGATGTGCCATTACGGAAGATGCATCCGACATTGTCTTCTTCCTAAACCCATTTAAAGCATTTCCAGTGATGACAGTCTTTGAAATAGCTAATACATCCTGAGTGGGAGAATAATATAAACTACCATAAGACCTGAACATTTAAAAAGACAATGAAGAAATTAGTGAGATTATGAGAAGAGTCCTTCCTTTTCTTTTTTTTTTTCCAGTGACTTTTATATATATATATATATATATTTTTTTTTTTTTAAGTTAACAGGTGTTTAACAGTACTTCCTAGAAAATCGTCAAACACTGAGAGTGAAGACAAGAAATTGCCTGAGATTTCACTCCCCCTTTTTTCAAATTCAACAGGTCTTGATGTGTCTACAGCAGTTCCTTTCATTGCTTTATCTACTTTTACCTCTGCGTCTTCATAAGAGATCCATTGCTACCCCAGGCTGAAAAAATGGATTTAATTTGATAGTACAAGTAACTACTCATAAGATAACAATAATAAAACTGATTTTCTAATTTCACAAATGGGATAACAGAAGCCCCATGAAGCTAAAGGATTTATCTAAAATTATAACACCATGGTCTCAGAAAAATATATATATAATTTTTGTCCTCTTTTTAACTATACCCACCACCTTTTGACTATAAGAGCTTGATATTAAATAAGGGACCATATTCATGTACTTAAAGATCATAGTCGTCTTCTTTCTTTTTTTTTTTTTTTAAGATTTTATTTATTTGTTAGAGAGAGAGAGTGCACGAGCACAGGCAGACAGAGTGGTAGGTAGAGGCAGAGGGAGAAGCAGGCTCACGCCAAGCAAGGAGCCCAGTGTGGGACTCGATCCCAGGATGCTGGGATCATGACCTGAGCCGAAGGCAGCCACTTAACCAACTGAGCCACCCAGGCATCCCAGATCACAGTCTTCTAAGAAAAGCCTGTGGAGATTACCCACACTACTTGAACACTCATGGCAGTATTCAGAAGGGAAAATACGGGGACATGTTTTTAATCCATGACAAAAATAAGATGATCTTTTCCACGTATATGAACATTACCATAGCCTCTAACTCTGAAATGATTCAAAATTACTTGGCTGTCTTACACAGAATGAGAGCTACTAAATATCTAAAAACAAGCAGATGAAAAAAAAAAAATTTAAAGCCTGAGTTTTGTGGTTAGATGTGTGACTTAGAGAATTGGTTTTATGTCTCTGGACTTTGTTTCCTCATATAATGTGAATGAATGGTCTAAAAATGGAGGTAAAGTGATAAAAATATGTACACCTCAATTTCTGTAAATATTCATGCCAAGCAGCAGTGAGTACCCATTTTTCCTTTTCCAACTGCTATCATTCTCCATTTATTTTGAGTAAGAAATGAATGTTGTTTTTCCTTGTTATATTTTTCTTTCAGATAATTTTATTATCTTTGGGAACTTGGTGTACTAGATTTATTCCATGAGAAAAATGAACAATGAAACTGAATTGATTTTCTGGGCTCTTTCTCAGAACCTAGAGGTTGAAGAAGTTTGTTTTGTGGTGATTTATTTCTTCTTTGAGGTCATTTTCTGGAAAGCCTTCTCATCAGGCTATTTACATAGGTACACTTTTGAAGTTTCCCATGTATTTCTTACACAACAGATAATTTATCATCTCATATCATCAAAAGTAGAAGGGTGAGTACAGTACACTCAGGTATTTTGAGAGAGACCATATTCAGATAACTCTTTTTTTACAGTATGTTGTTGTACGTTTTCTACTTTGTTATTATTTTTAACATCTTATTGTGCCTAATTTATAAATTAAACTTTATCCTAGGTATACATGTATGAAAAAACAGTGTATATAGTGTTTAGTTCTATTTATGGTTTCAGATATCCACTGGGGGTTTTGAAACACATCTCTACCACACCACACATATATGGGGGTACTATTGTAAAAGTGACCTATTCCAAGCCAGAACTGAAGAAAAACTTACATGAAGTGTCCAAATGATCACATTCCCCAATTTTTTTTTTTTTTTTTTTTTTTATAAACATATATTTTTATCCCCAGGGGTACAGGTCTGTGAATCACCAGGTTTACACACTTCACAGCACTCACCAAAGCACATACCCTCCCCAATGTCCATAATCCCACCCCCTTCTCCCAAACCCCCTCCCCCCGGCAACCCTCAGTTTGTTTTGTGAGATTAAGAGTCACTTATGGTTTGTCTCCCTCCCAATCCCATCTTGTTTCATTTATTCTTCTTCTACCCACTTAAGCCTCCATGTTGCATCACCACTTCCTCATATCAGGGAGATCATGTGATAGTTGTCTTTCTCTGCTTGACTTATTTCGCTAAGCATGATACGCTCTGAATGGATCAAGAAGATGTGGTATATATACACAATGGAATACTATGCAGCCATCCCCAATTTTTTTTAATAAAAATCTTTCTTTTAAAGATTTTATTGATTTATTTAATTGACAGAAAAAGATCACAAGTAGGCAGAGAGGCAGGCAGAGAGAGGGGAGAAAGCAGGCTCCCTGCTGAGCAGAGACTCCAAACAGGGCTTGTGTTGGGTCCCAGGATCCTGGGATCATGACATAAGCAGAAGGAAGAGGTGGGGCCACCGAGGGGCCCCACCATTCCCGAATTTTGTTATAGTGCTTTCTCCCTGACCCTGAACCCAAGACCATGTGAGGGGTTCACTATGACCAACTGTAGAAGAAAAGATGTGGGCCGATTATACAGAAACTTCTGCAGTAAAATGTAGATACAGCTCAAAAGTAATTAGATGCAGCACTACAGCCACATTGTAGAAAATCCATGAAGGTCAGTGGTGAAGGGAATTTCTTTCAATTGTTAGAACTTGGAGAGATGAACCTGGTGTTCACTTTCCTAGAAGGAGAAATGGCCAGGTATAGAAAGTATACCTATGCTTGGGTTTTGGCTAAAGATTTGGCTGAATAATCAGGGATTTGGGGAAAAAATGGAAAATTTGTAACAAGAAAATATGAGGAAGAAACATGTTTACATAGCTCTCTGAATAAGTAAAAACACACAAATATCTTTGTCCCTTGTCAATGCTCACCACGGACTGACCTGCAGAGGACTATTTTAATATACAAGTGGATAGGATAACCCATTTTATGCATACCGGTTGCCTCTTTCCCCATCTACTACCATCATAGCTCAATAGATGCATGTACACAGTGGTCTTGGTGGCAGAGATGGAGGATATACATGATCCCTACAGTATGAACTTCCAACCACCAAAGTTACCCTGGGCATGACCGTGGCTGAGTGCCAAATCTTTCAGCAGCAGAAGCAACCTGAAGACCACATAGGTCAGCATTCCTTGGCATGATCAGCCTGGGTGCAGGTTGATTACATTGGACTCCTTCCATCCTTGGAGGGTGATGATTTGTTCTTACTGCCACACAGACGTTTCCTTTGGATATGGATTGCATTCACTGCATGTAATGTTTCTGCCAAAACAACCATTGAGAACTTAGAGAATTTTTTAACAACATTCATACCATTTCACACACCATTGCTTCTGATCACCAATCTTAGTTCATACCAAATCAAGTGCCATAATGGGCCCAAGCTCATGGAATTCACTGGTCATACCATATTTCCCACAATTTTGAAGCAATTAGTCTCATAAAATGGTGGAACAACCTACTGTAGGATTAGTTATAGTACAAAACAGGTAGCAATACTCCCCGTGTTGGAACAAGGGGCTTCAGTTCTTATAAAGGCCATAGAGGCTCTGAGTCAGCATCCATGATATGTTGCTCAACTCCCATACCCAGACCTCTATTCAAAGGGTAGAAATAGGAGAAGCACCACACATTATTAACCCTAGTGAACCACTATCAAGTTTTTTGCTGCCTATTCCCTTTTACTTATGCTCCATCCCAATGGGAGAAATGTTTTCAGCAGGAGACACAACAATTCTGTTGAACAGAGTGTTAAGACTGCTGCCTGACCACTTTGGATAGCTCATGTCTTTGAATCTAAAGGCAAAGGAGTAAGTTGTTCTGCTGACTGGTGTGACTGATCCTGGCAACCAAGAAGAAATTGGACTACTATTGTACAGTGGAGGTAAGGAAGAGTATATCTAGAATACAGGAGATCCATAGGATGACAATTAGTATCCAACATGCTCTGATATCAAGGTCAATGGAAAACTAAAACAACGCAATCCAGGAATAATTACTAATGACCCAGACACTTGAGGAATGAAGGTTTGTGTCACCCCACCAGCTAAAGAAACACAACCAGCTTTCCTGCTTGCTGAAGGCACATTGAATACAAAATGCATAATAAAAGAAAGTAATTATAAATTAATCATAGGATTGTTAGAAAAATGAAGATGGTATTTTATTTACTATTTATATTATGAATATGTTTATGTGTGAAATATATATATATATATATATATATATATCACAAATGTTTTATGTTTTTCACTTTCTTATTACCTTACCATGAAACTGAAGATATACTGAATTTGTGTCATAGCCTTTCTGTAATTTTATTTGCCATCAGTGTTTTTAGCTAACTAAACATCAAGGGGAAAGTATAAATCACCCAAAAGTTTTACCCTGCCTTCTTGCAGAGGTTTTAGTGCATTTTTGTTTGCACGCAGGATAGTAGTATGATTAGGTGGAATCATAACCATGTATAGTCTTTATTTGGAGATTAGGTATGATTTGTGGAGATTAAACATACACACACACACACAAACACACACATACACACTGTACTGTGTGGATAATCAATGGACTGGTTAATTTTATGTGTTAACTTCTCTAGAGCACAGGATGCTTAGATATTGGTTTGACTATTGCTTTTCTCAATTACTAAGATTTTTCTGGATGATATTAACTTTTGTATTGAGAGAGTGAATAACGTAAGTTGCCCTTACTAAAGTGATTCCTCATTCAACCAAATGAAGGCCTGAAAATTGTAAAAGACTAAACTTCCATGAGTCTGAGGGGATTCTCCTGCCTGAGAGCCTGCAAATTCAACTATTAGCTCTTCCTGTCTGATGGCTTCCACTCTGACACAGTAACTCTTCCTGATGTATGGAACTCCTGCCTATGAACCTGTACTGGGACACCAACTCTTACAGGCTTATAGCAGTTTGTGGTGTTAAACTCAAAATGGTACATTGACTCTGCAGATTTTGTACTCTTCAGCTTTCATCTAAACAAAACCAAATTCTTTGTAACAGATCAGTGTGTGTGTGTGTGTGTGTGTGTGTACTCTGAAAGATGTCACATCTTGATGGATCAGGAGACTCAATGTTTAGAAGTTAATATATGAAGCAATAAACTTTTAATACAACCCATATCAAAACTCCAATGGCAATTTTTGAGGATATAGAATAATCATCTGACAGTTTCATATGGAAACTCAAGAGATCTTTAGTCAAAAGAAAAAAAATATATTGAAAAGAAAAAGTTGTGGGTCTCATATTTCCTGATTTTAAAGCTTATCATAATGTTATAGTAATGAAAACAGTGTGGAAACGGCATTGAGAGAGGTACACAGACAAATGGAATAGATTTGAGATCCCAGAAACAAAATATCACCTATATGGTCACCTGACTTTTTCTACAAGAGTGTCAAAGTCACCTAATAGGAAAAGGATGGTTTTTTCAACAAATAGTTTGGGAAAAACTAGAGACTCATGTGCAAAGAATAAAGGTAGGGCTTAACTTACACCGTATAAAAAATAAACTCAAAATGGATAAAAACCTAAATGTAAGAGCTGAAACTATAAAATATTTAGAAGAAAATATAAATGAAAAAAACCTTCCTAACATTAAGTTAGGAAATAATTTCTTGAATATGACACTAAAAAAGCTTACAGGAGAAATAAATGAATAAATTTGTTAAGCTCAAAGTTAAAAACTTCATCAAAGGCCACAGTCCATAGAGTGAAAAGTCAATTCATGGAATTCCTAAACCTCAATATTAACAAAACTCTTCAATAAACATTTATCAAAAAATATATATTCAGGGGTGCCTGACTGGCTCAGTGGGTTAAGTCTCTGCCTTCGGCTCAGGTCATGATTCCACAGTCCTGGGATGGAGTCCTGCTTCAGGCTCTCTGCTCAGCGGGGAGCCTGCTTCCCTCTCTCTCTCTGCCTGCCTCTCTGTCTACTTGTGATCTCTCTCTCTCTCTCTCTCTGTTAAATAAATAAATAAAATAAAAATTATTTAAAAATATCTATATATCTATATATATAGATATATAGATATTTCAATGTGGGCAATGAGCAGATGAGAAAATACCCAACAACACTAAACATGTATGTACATGCTGTTCATAAATATAAAACTAGTGCAGCCACAAAGAAGGGCAGTATGACATCCCAGAAAGTTAACAATACAATGAGAAAGTGATCTCTAGTTTCCACCTTCAGGTATATAACAAAAGCACTGGAAGTGGGGATTGGATGAAATATATGTACCCTCATGTCCATATCAGCAATAGTCACATTAGCAAAAATAAGTAAGCAACCCAAGTGCCCATCACCATATAAACAAACAAAATGTGGTACACATATAATGAAATATTATCCCACATAGAAAAGGAAGGTTCCTGTGCCATGCTACAACAGAAATACATGTTGATGACATATTACATGAAATAAGCCATTTATGTTTTAAAAATTCATATTTTATAACAGGTTTATATTAACAGGGAAATGGTGAAAAAGAGATTTGCCACATGCTCTGTGCTCAGTTTCCTCTGTTACCATCTTACATGAAAGAATACATTAGTTCACAAGTAATTAACTTCATGGGAAGACACTATTTTTAACCAACAACCATATTTTATTCAGATTACTTTCACTAATGGCATTTTTCTCCTCCAGAATCTCATCCAGAATCCCACATTAAATTCAGTTGACATATCTTCTTCAGCACCTTCAGACAGTGAGTTTTTCTACATATTCTCTTATTTATTTCAAGTACAATTAACATACAGCATTTTATTATTTTGAGGTATGTAAAATAATGACACTACATTTCTACAGCTAACGCAGTGCACTTCACAAGAATTCTGTTCAACTGTTCTTGTTTTGATGAACTTGACTGTTTTGAGCAGAACTAGTGAGACATTTTATATAAAACCTTCACTTGGATTGGGAGGGAGACAAACCATAAGTGACTCTTAATCTCACAAAACAAACTGAGGGTTGCTGGGGAGAGGGGGGTTGGGAGAAGGGGGTGGGATTATGGACATTGGGGAGGGTATGTGCTTTGGTGAATGCTGTGAAGTGTGTAAACCTGGTGATTCACAGACCTGTACCCCTGGGGATAAAAATATATGTTTATAAAAAATTAAAAATTAAAAAAAAAACCCTTCGCTTGGGATTTGTTTGATATTTTACTCAAGATTGGACAGGGGTCATGGATTATTAGGAGAAAGATCACAGAGGCCAAGCTCCATTTGCATCAGATCATGCCAGTGGGTACATACTTTCAATGTGACTCATCACAGTTGATGTTAACCTTGATCACCTGGTTAAGGTAGTATTTTCCACATTTCTCCTCTTAAAATGACTCCTTTCATCCCACTCCACAGTGAGTCTTTCGGATGGAACTCATTTGTGTTCACTCTACAAATAAAAGACTGAGAATTAACCTACAATTTTGAGAGCAGAGTAACTACAGTATCATTGGAGATTCTTTTATTATGGGAGATTTGTCTATTTTCCCCTATTGATTACCTATTTATTTAAGTGTTTAATATCATTATGAATTTGTGGATTATTTAAACTATGAGTTATATTTCAATTCAGAGTCATTTTTTTTTTTGTTTCTCAATTTTTTTCCAGCTTTTGTCACCAGGGGCTCTTCACATTGCTCTTGTGGTCCCTTTGCCATATTCTCATCACTGTGTGTGTGTGTGTGTGTGTGTGTGTGTTTGCACTTCCTTACCTTCCATCACTACAGGATGCTCTAGTTCATCTTGGACATTCCCTGCCCCAAACCTAGAATCAGCCATTTACTTAAGAAATTCTATTCATTTTCTTGGATAATGGTATCAAGAACCGTGTCCTGGCCACTAGATCACTAGATAATCACTGCTTTTATTATTTTTTTTCTATTCTAGCCAAAAGACGTCCTTTATGGCCCAAATATTCACCTTTAATTTCAAGAAGAGATCACTTTTTTCCCATAACCTATTAATACATATTGAGGATTAAGTTCTCTACTACTTCTAGCTCAGGATTCTTAATTAAAAAGGAAGGGGGAATAAGGGGAAAAAAATAAACTGCGACTTCAGGGAATTATCTTCCCCAGACTCCTATATTTTGTATCACTCATGTTTAAATACTACTGCAGGAAAGGCAAAAGGGGAGTATTTCCCAGTCAACATTCCATGTGAGATTTGATTTCAGAAAATGTGGGATGCATCCAGGACCAGCTTCTTCAGGCATGCAGGTGAGAATCTGAGCTTCGGTGACATCAAATGAGATCAGACCGGATTTTAAAAAGACTTTTTTTTTTTTTTTTTTCTAATTCTCATTTGAGCAAAGAGTAGCCAAATTACCTTGAGAAGAAAGGAGAATAAAGAACATCCTAACCTTCAGGTAAACTCTTACAAAAAATGCTGAGATTTGTGATAGAGATTAACATAACTGTGTATCTAACTCACAGAAAATTAATCTGATCAATGCCACAGTTTGCATCTGACACATAAAAGCCATTTGTGGAAGAACAGAAAGTTTAGGGGTTTTTCTAGACATAGATTACAATGGAAACTGAGAACACCGAGTGATAGAAATGCCCAGCAGCTCCTGGTGGAGAGATAAGCAAATAGAAATAAAATGTATTAGAGTGTCCAAGGAACTACTCCATGGAGATAATTATTTTACTTGGGATGGAGCAGGCTTGCCTTTTAGGTTGTAAGTGAGTATTGGATGGGACTGAAAACTTGGAATGTATCAATTTGAAACTCTCCTAAATCTTTCATTCACTTTATTAATACTTATTAATAAATATTTACTTTCTTTCTAGATGATCAAGTTAGCAGTAAACATAAAAATTGTCTCTCTTATGTTGCTTCCTTTGAATGTAAGCCTCTCTTATATCTGTTATTATGTGAAATATACAAATGTCTCAGTCTGTATTTCTATTATATAGATAGATCAATAGGTCTGGATGGATAAGTATGATTGATAGATGATGATAGAGGATTGATAGATAGATGGACAGATAGATGATAAATACAGCATATATCAATAAGTAGTTGGGTGGATAGAAAGATAGATATCTTTTTATAATATTTAACTGTTAGAAACCAAGGACAAGTTTTCATTCCTGTTTGCCAAAAAGTTGGACAAAGAGCATATCTGGCAAAAACCTCAGAGGGCAGGGAAATCATACTGATTAGCAGTGTGGTTGGGGCATGATGTGGTTAAGAGCCATGAGTCCAGAACTGTCTCTACAGTGACTCACCCTCTGACACAGACATTTAAATCTTACTCTGGTCCTAGGAATCTTGCTGTCCCTGCAGCCATTGTCAGAAGACAGTTGTTAAGAACTACGAATATACCAAGATGATTAATAAGCCATCTACGAAGAAAAGGTATTTAAAAGCTTTATTTTTAATGCAGCATCATTATGATGTATTTTCAACAACCAAAGGGGGTATTTTAAAAAAGTAAGTAATTCATCTAACTTTGATTCCAAGAATGCAATTTCCATACCCTCAGGACACAAATATTATGTTATCCCCATGCTCTCTTAAATATAACTAATGGATATGAGTCTGTGTGTGTGTGATATATATTATTCTGGAGTTAATGAAAATATTACCATCCTCAGCATACAGTTCAGAACTCTATTACTTTTGAACATATTTTAGCAAACATTGACTATATATCCACTTCCTTTTTTTATGACCACATAAAATACCATAAAATACCATCCTTGATTCATTTAGCTTCCTTCTTATGGGCATTGAAGTGGTATCTGACCTTTTGCCAACACGGAAAGGACTGCTGTGATTGTCTTTGTGCCTCTGAGTGAGATTACTTGCAGCATATGGAAATGCTAGACCTGTGTCTATGTGACATTGAAATATCAATGCTGAAAACCACTCCCTGAGAGATTGCATACCCTTAAACTCCTACCAAGAATGTATGGGATTAATGTTTCATCATTTTCATCTGTGTTTGTTAAAATACCTATATCAAAAAGGTCACTTTATTAATATGATAGGCAAAAGGATATGTGATTGGAATTTAAATTGAATGTATTTTTCCATGAATGAAATTGATAATCTTTTCAAACTATGTTTAATAAGAAGAGTTTCTTTTGGAATCAGCTCTTTGGCCATTTTCATTTTCGTTTTTTTAAAGATTTTCTGTTTTTATTTAGACAGAAAGAGAGATCCTGACAGGGAAAGAAGCAGAGAGAGAAGGTGAGATAGAATCTTTAGCTGCCTCTATGCCCAGCATGGAGCCCAGATCCATTACACAACCCAGACTCAATTACATAACCCTGAGATCACAACTCGAGTGAAAACCAAGGGTGGGACAAAAATGAGTGAGACACTCAGGCATCCTATTCATTGTGTTTTTAAAGTTTGATCTCTGAAATCCGTTTATATATGACAAAATTATGCTTTTCTCGTTAATACCTGATGTAAATATATTTAATGCCTTGGAACTTAAGCATTTTATTGTGGTACTATTTGGAAAATGTAGGTAAATAAGATGGTGAAGGTTTATTCCAATGTTTAATATATATAAATAAATATTAGTTCCCTTCTTGTTTCTATCTCCTCTTACTGAAGCCAGGGTAGGGAATACTCCAGGAAATAGATTCCAGAAATTCTATTGAAAAGATTCAGCTATGACTTGGAGCTTCCTTAACTCATTTTCTATATCCATGGTACCTAAAATAACATGTAATTTGAAAAAAAAAAATCTTGATTCATGCCAAATGTTCTCTATCCTTCATTTTAGTTTCAGTCACTCTTTGTGTCTTAAAAAATACATTTTGAAAGACCCATTAAGATATGAACAAAGTGAATAATGTAACTTTGGACAACATAATACAATATAAAAAATGTAAAAAGTTTATGACATAAACTTATTTTAAAATGCTAAACAACTAGAAATTATTGTGAGTTAAAGTACAGGAAATAAACAGTCAAGCTGACATATTAAAATAAATTTCATGATGGAATGGACCAAAAGACTGAATGCTCACAGCTAAAATATTGTTTGTTTCTCTCATTCTCTTTCTCTCTCTCTCTCTCTCATCTCTATCTCTCTTTTAGGTGTCATTATGGAAAACACTATCAAAAGGTTCTACATCATTCCTTGATTGTTCTGAATACTTACTAGAAGATACTTTAGAACTGAACTACGAAGCTCAAATAGTATGAAAGAACATTATGTAAATCATGCATGAGTTTTCTCCATTTGGCAACATCCTGTCCTTATAGGTCCTTGCTGTAGGGTCCAATCCCTAAATTAATGTTTTTTATTCTTGAGGAATCACATACTCTTTTATTGTTGATATATTTCACTGCTTCCATAAGCACTCAGGTGAATATATTTTCAATAAACATAATGATTCCCACCCGATTCAGAAGAAAACAACACAGAAGGTAAGGGATTACAAACTGGTAATTGACACATCCATGAGTATATGGATTTGCTCTCTAAATGGAGTAGTCATTTCATAATACATTTTTATCTGTAGATTCATAATACTTTTTTGTCAGTAGATTATTTCTAACCTTCCATTTCTCTACTTTGCCTGAGATAATGCAACAAAATAACACCGTAACTGAGTTCATACTGTTAGGATTGACCCAAAATCCCATGAGACAGAAAATGGTATTTGTAATCTTCTTCATTTTTTATGTGGGAACCGTGGTAGGGAATTTGCTTATTATTGTGACCATCAAGTCCAGCCGGACACTTGGAAGCCCCATGTACTTTTTCCTATTTTATTTGTCCCTTGCTGATTCCTGTTTCTCAACGTCCACAGCCCCCAGACTAATTGTGGATTCACTCTCTGCAAAAAAAATCATATCTTACAATGAGTGCATGACTCAAGTCTTTGCCCTACATTTGTTTGGCTGTATGGAGATCTTTGTGCTCATCCTCATGGCCGCTGATCGTTATGTGGCAATCTGTAAGCCCTTACATTACCCAACCATCATGAGACGACAGGTCTGCACCATCCTTATTATTCTTGCATGGATAGGGTCTTTTATCCATTCTATAGCCCAGATTATCCTGGCCTTGAGACTGCCTTTCTGTGGACCCAATTTGATTGATCATTACTGCTGTGATTTACAACCCTTGCTGAAACTTGCTTGCATGGACACCTATAGGATCAACCTACTGTTGGTGTCCAACAGTGGGGCCATTTGCTCAAGCAGTTTTGTGATTCTGATGATCTCATACATTGTAATCTTGCATTCCTTGAGAAATCACAGTGGAGAAGGGAGGAAAAAAGCTCTCTCAACTTGCACTTCTCACATCATAGTAGTAATCTTATTCTTTGGTCCATGTATATTCATATATACACGCCCCCCAACCACTTTCCCCATGGACAAGATGGTGGCTGTATTTTATACTATTGGGACCCCTTTTCTCAATCCACTCATCTATACACTGAGGAATGCAGAAGTGAAAAATGCCATGAGAAAGCTCTGGCATATCAAAATTTCCTCAGTAAGCAAAAGATGAATTGAGGACTTTGGTTGATTATTTAACCTGTACACAGATCAAATATGATAGTGTATATCTTGACTTGCTGGATGCACTCTAAAAAAGGCAACCGATTTCCTTTTTTTTTTTTTTTTTTTTTGGTACTTCTGTGCTCAAACTAGTAGCTTCCATCATAATGCCAGCCTGGTTCTTATTTTCCTGAGAGCTCAACTCTGACACTATGGATTATGAAATACTCCTCACATTTAGTCTATACTCTGTTTTGCTAAGAGAAAGATGTTTATACAATCACAACTGTTCAAACAACAAACAGCCAGAAAGCATGGAAAAAAGGAAGGAACGAAGGAACGAAGGAAGGAATGAAGGTATGCAGGTAGGCAGGCAGAAAGAACTGTTCTCCATGACTTGTAATTCTCTCTAAAGCACATTTCAATTAAGGAATTCTGCTTTCCTTTGAGAACATTCAGAGAAAAGGAGCCAACCGTGAGTTAAGAAGATTTTTTTTTTCATATTATTTGATTATCTTGAAAAAAGTTTCATCCTAGTGAACAAAAGACCAAAAGGCCATATATATGAATATATGTAATTTTTTCTTATATAATTGCTTTAATGTTTTCTATGACTATTAGGATAACAGAGACACTATGGGATTTTCTAAATGTAGTATTACAAAGGCCTCATGATATTCAGATAATTTCTATGATTGTTAAATAGGGCCTATAGCAAGAGATTTCTACAACTCTGAGAGGGAAAAAAGTAAAACTATTTGTGCTGTCCAGACTAAATAAGAATTTACAATACACCATAGACACAACATATTTTCCACGATTGAAGTGCAGAAAGATAGAAACAACCGTAAAGGAAAAAAGTGAATATAATTCCATCTACAACTGGGTTGTATTAATGGAATAAAAGAAAGTTTGAGACGCATTCAGAAATACTCAGTATCCTTGTATCTAGTTAATGGAGTGTGAGAGAACTTACTTTTACAGAAAGAAGCCATTTTCTTTCTCTGTTGGTGCTTCATTACTGAAGGGGTAGTGTGTATTGTCAAGTTAGAATTGCCAATAGAATTTGATGCTCATAGTGAGCAGAGAAGATTCACAGCCATGCCTTGAATAGAGGCATACCAGGGGTTGTATCATGAACTTCTAAAATTCATTCATTTCAGAGAAAACAAAAAACTAACTCAAAGGGATACATGCATGCCAAAAGTTACAGCATCTGCATCTCCAATAACCAAATTGTGGAAATAGCTGCAGTGTCCATCAAATGATTAATTGGAAAATATATGCTGTATTTAGGTATATGGTGTGTTTTTATACATATCTATATATAGATAGATGATGATAGATAGATGATAGATAGGCAGATAGATAGATAGATAGATAGATATAATGGCATGTGACTCAATTATCAACCAGAATGGGAAGTGAGATCTTGCCATTTCCCATGAAAAGGATGGAGCTAGAAAGTAGTATGCAAAGTGAAAACAGTCAGTCAGAGAAAGATAAATATCATATGATTTCACTCATCTGAAAATTAAGAAACAAAACAAATGAGTATAGGAAAAAACAGAATGAGGGTGTCAAATCAGTGAACAGATTCTTAAGTATAGAGAACATACATGGTTATGAGGGTAGGTGGGTAGGACAACAGGTTAGATATGTGATGGGCATATAGTAGTACACTCACTGAATTGTATACTTGTATCACCTGTTACACTGTGTATTACCAAACTGGTGTTTAAACAGAAACTTAAATACATGTATCATACATATATACATACATACATAATAAATAAAATTAATTTATATCAGTGTATTCAAGTGTACCAGATCTTTAGTAACTGCTTTAAAATTCCATTTCAGTTTTGACCCCATTATTTATCTGAAAACCTTTTCAATACCCATAGTTTCCTTCTGTCAAAGATTGTTTTAAAATAAATACATTAAAATATCATGTTTTTAGTGTTCTCATTACTTTTTGATTTTGGAAATATTACAAAGCTTAGTGGCTGCACTAGTGTCCTAAAGTTGACATGTTAACATACAAAAAATATATACATATTTCAGTTGTACAACTTGGTTTTTCATATACATACAATGCGTAAAGATCATCACAACCTAATTAGCACATCAGACTTTTCTATATAGTTACCTGTGTGTGTGTGTATGTGTGTGTGTATGTGTGTGTGTGTGTAAGAAGATTTCATTTAACATCAATCCTTTCTGCAATTTCAAGTATACATTATGGTGTTGTTAGCAATAGTGACCATGCTATATATTTGATGTCTGGAACTTATTCTTTCTATTCAGCTGAGTCATTGCACCCTTGGGCCAACATCTCTCCATTTCCCCCATTCCCTGGACCCTGATAACCACCGTTATACTCTGCCTCTGTGAATTGAACTATATCATTTCCACATTTAAGTGAGTTCATGCAGTATTTCTCTTTCTGTGTCTCATTGTTTCACTTAACATCAAGTCCTTCAGCTCCATCTATGTTATGGCATCTCCTATATTAATTCATCAGTCAGGGATGAGGTTGTACCCACACCTTGGCTACTGTGAATAATGATGCAATGAACCTGGGAACTCAGATTGTCCTTCACAATCATGATTTCTGATCCTTTTGATATCTACCCAACGGTAGGATTGAAGGATGATTGTTCTCCTTTTATTTCTTGAAGGAACCTTTATATTCTTTTCCATAATGAGTGTATAAATTTACATACCATAAAATAATATACACAGGATCTGTTTACTCTACAACCTCTTTAACATTTCGTATCTTGTGTTCTCAATAATAGTCAGTCTAACAGATGTGAAGGGATATGACATTATGATTTTGATATGCATTTCCCTGAGAATGAGTGTTGTTGAGCACCTTTTGTTGTACTTGTTGGACCTTTGTGTATCTTTGGGAAAAGGTCTATTCAGTCCCTCTGCCTATTTTGTAATCAGAAGAGATGAAGGAGATCTCTGTTGCTTCTGTTCAGTTTACTTGTGAACCTGAAACTGCTCTAAACATATTATATTATTGGGGCACCTGGGTGGCTCAGTGGGTTAAGCCACTGCCTTAGCCTCAGGTCATGATCTCAGAGTCATGGGATCGAGCCCCACAATGGGCTCTGTGCTCAGTGGGGAGCCTGTGTCCCTCTTTTTCTCTTCCTGCCTCCCTGCCTGCTTATGATCTCTCTGTCTCTGTCAAATAAATAAATATAATATTAAAAACTTGTCTATTATTAAAAATATGTTAAGAAGAAGACAAAAATTTAATATTAGGCAAACTACATCTATTCTGTTAGTTCAGAAAAATTAAGAAAAGAAATAAAATGTGTTATAAATGAGACAGAAAGCAGACTACAATAAGATGAACTTATTTCCCAAATTGAATAATCTCATTAAAGGCAAATACACTGCGCTTGAAAGAAAGAAGTTGACAGAATAAACAGAATAATCTTCAGTTAAGAAAATTAATGGACTAATGATAAACTTGTCAGTATGTTAAATCCTGGAAGAAAGAGACCATGAGTAGATGCGTAGTTGAATTTGCATGAAGCTATAGGAGAGATAATACTAAGACAAAGTGATAGAAATGAGGGTAATAGTTGCATCTGAGGGACTTAACTGGAAAGGAGCATGACAGAATTTTCTGAGTTAATTCAAGTATTCTCGATCTTGAATTTGTTAATATATACATTTATTAAAACACATCAAACCATATACCGAAAATGTCTGAAATTCATTACATTTAATATTTGTCTCACAGAAAGAATTGTATAACTAAAAAACAAAAACAAACAAAGAAAACCTTATCAATATATACAAAAAAATCCCTATCAAATCTAGGGAAAAAGGCAGAACAGTGTTTTAGATTTCACCAAAATGAAAAAAAAATATACTGAAAATTATGTCAACAATGAAGTATTAAGCCAACCCACATATTGGGAGAATATACTTGCAAATCATATATCTGAAAAAGAATTTGTTTTCAGATATATTAAGTTCTATGGATAACTTAATAATACCAATTAATTATTTAAAGAAAAACCAACTTAAAACTGGCAATATATGTCAAGAAGCATATCTCCACAAAAAAATACACAAATGGCCAATGAACATGAAAAGAAGTTTAACCCCTATAGATAACAGGAAACACAAACCTCACCCATAATGAAATTAACTTTCCACCCACTAAGATGTCTAGAATATATATATATATATATGCAAAACAAAAATTTAAAAAAATAAAACAATAGCTAGTTTTAGTGAGGTAGTGGTGAAATTGGGGTTTTCATAAATTGTTGGTGATAATGTTAAATGGTGCAACCACTTTGGAAAACAATGTGACACCTCCTCAAAGGGATAAAAAAGAAAGAAGTTTAAAAAGAAACATATTGTATAATTTCTTTTTTTTATGAAATATTAGAGAAGCTAATCTATAGTAAAAGAAAGTAGATTTGGGGGCCCCTTGGTGGCTCAGACTGTTTAGTCTTGGGCTCTTGATTTCATCTGAGATCATGATCTCAGTGTCTTGGATTGAGCATTACATTGGGCTCTGCATTTAGCAGGGACTCTGTCTAAGACACTCACATTTTCCCCCTGCCCCCTACCGCCAATGCTTTGGAATTTGTTCTCTAATTCTCTTAAAAAAAGAGAGAGAGAGAGAGAGAGAGAAAAGAAAAAAAAAAAAAAAAGAGAAGGGAAAAGAAAAAGAAAAAAACAGAAAGTAGGTTATATTTGCCTAGGACTGCTGGTGATGATGATGGAGTGGAATGAGAAGTGACTAAATCAGGTACGAGGTTCTTTTATTTTATTTTACTTTTTAAATTTATTTTTATATATTTTTTATTATGTTAGTCACCATATAGTACATCATTAGTTTACAAATAAAAAGTGGAGGGCTGGATTAGACCCCCAGGCAATACTTTATTGACCTCTGTTCTAAAGCAATAAAATAGGAGTTATTAGGTAAATTAGGCAAAGTTCTTTTGAATTATAAGTTTATAAAGGTAATAAATGTTACACTCTACTAGATACAAACTGAAGAGATGGAAATAATGTAGGAATAGAATGAACAATAATATTTACAAGGCAAAGAAGATATGATGCCCTTAGAAGGTGCAGATACTTTGGAGTAAAAGATCATAAATGTTATTTTCGTTATATATAAATATTATTTCCTCTCTAAATATTTCAATTCTCAAACAGTACTGATAAACCACTGTAAGTTGTAACCAAAAAACTACAAACTATTAAAAGTATATTTAAAATAATTTTAAAAAACATGAACAAATGAACAGCTATTGAATATCTCTTTCCTTTTTTAAACTAAATTTAATTTTTTTAAATTTTTTTATAAAGATATAATGTATTTTTATCCCCAGGTGTACAGGACTGTGAATCACCAGGTTTACACACTTCATAGCACTCACCATAGCACATACCCTCCCCAATGTCCATAACCCGACCACCTCTCCCGAACCCTCTCCCCCCAGCAACTCTCAGTTTCTTTTGTGAGATTAAGAGTCACTTATGGTTTATCTCCCTCCCAATCCCATCTTGTTTCTTTTATTCTTTTCTTACACTCAAAACCCCCCATGTTGCAGCTCTACTTCCTCATATCAGGGAGATCATATGACAGTTGTCTTTCTCTGATTGACTTATTTCACTAAGCATGATACTCTCTAGTTCCACCCACATTGTCACAAATGGCAAGATTTCATTTCTTTTGACTGTATACTAATCCATTGTATATATATATATATATATCACTTCTTTTTTATCCATTCATCTGCTTATGGACATCTTTCCATAGTTTGGCTATTGTAGACATTGCTGCTATAAACATTCAGGTGCACGTGCCCAATCAGATCACTATGTTTGTATCTTTAGGATAAATACCCAGTAGTGCAATTGCTGAGTCATAGAATAGCTCTATTTTCAAAACTTTGAGGAACCTCCATGTTGTTTTCCAGAGTGGTTGCACCAGCTTACATTCCCACCAATAGAGTAGGAGGGTTCCCCTTTCTCTGCATCCTCGCCAGCATCTCTCATTTCCTGACTTGTTAATTTTAGCCATTCTGACTGGTGTGAGGTGGTATCTCACTGTGGATTTGATTTGTATTTCCCTGATGATGAGTGATGTGGAGCACTTTTTCATGTGTCTGTTAGCCATCTGGATGTCTTCTTTGCAGAAATGTCTGTTCATGTCCTCTGCTCATTTCTTGATTGGATTATTTGCTCTTTGGGTGTTGAGTTTGATAAGTTCTTCATAGGTTTTGGATACTAGCCCTTTATCTAATATGTCATTTTTCAAATATCTTCGCCCATTCTCTCAGTTATCTTTTTTTTTTTGTTAACTGTTTCCTTTGCTTGTGCAAAAACTTTTCATCTTTATGAAGTCCCAATAGTTCATTTTTGCCCTTGCTTCCCTTGCCTTTGGTGATGTTCCTAGGAAGAAGTTGCTTCAGCTGAGGTCAAAGAGGTTGCTGCCTGTGTTCTCTTCAAGGATTTTGATGGATTCCTTTCTCACTTTGAGGTCCTCCATCCATTTTGAGTTTATTTTTGTGTGTGGTATAAGGAAATGGTCCAGTTTCATTTTTCTGCATGTAGCTGTCCAATTTTCCCAACATCATTTGTTGAAGAGACTGTCTTTTTTCCATTGGACATTGTTTCCGGCTTTGTCGAAGACTAGTTGACCATAGAGTTGAGGGTCTATTTCTAGGATATCTATTCTGTTCCATTGGTCTATGTGTCTGTTTTGTGCCAGGACCATACTATTTGATGATGAGTGATTTGTAATAGAGCTTGAAGTCTGGAATTGTGATGCCACCAACTTTGGCTTTCTTTTCCATATTCCCCTGGCTATTCGAGGTCTTTTCTGGTTTCATATAAATTTTAGGATTATTTGCTCCATTTCTTTGAAAAAAAAAATGGGTGGTATTTTGATAGGGATTGCCTCAAATGTGTAGATTGTTTAGGTAGCATAGACATTTTCACAATATTTTTTCTTCCAATGCATGAGCATGGAACATTTTTGCATTTCTTTTTATCTTCCTCAATTTCTTTCATGAGTATGTTATAGTTTTCTGAGTATAGATTCTTGACCTCTTGGTTTAGGTTTATTTCTAGGTATCTTATGGTTTTTGGTGCAATTGTAGATGGGATCGACTTCTTAATTTCTCTTTCTTCTGTCTTGTTGGTGTAAAGAAATGCAACTGATTTCTGTACATTGGTTTTATATCCTGACACTTTACTGAACTCCTGTATGAGTTCTAGCAGTTTTGGAGTGGAGTCTTTTGGGTTTTCCACATATAGTATCATATCATCTGCAAAGAGTGATAGTTGGACTTCTTCTTTGCTGATTTGGATGCTTTTAATTTCTTTTTGTTGTCTGATTGCTGAGGCTAGGACTTCTAATAGTATGATGAATTGCAGTGGTGATAATGAACATTCCTGCCATGTTCCTGACCTTAGCAGAAAAGTTTTCAGTTTTTCTTCATTGAGAATGATATTTGTAGTGAGTTTTTCATAGATGGCTTTGATAATATTGAGGTATGTGCTGTCCATCCCTACACTTTGAAGAGTTTTGATCAGAAAGGGATGCTCTACTTTGTCAAATGCTTTTCAGCATCTATTGAGAGTATCATATGGTTCTTGTTTAATGTGTTGTATCACATTGATTGATTTGTGGATGTTGAACCAACCTTGCAGCTCTGGAATAAATCCCACTTGCTCATGGTGAATAATCCTTTTAATGTACTGTTGAATCCTATTGGCTAGTATTTTGGTGAGATTTTTCACATCTGGGTTCATTAAGGATATTGGTCTGTAATTCTCTCTTTTGATAAATCCTTGCCTGGTTTTGGGATCAAGGTGATGATGGCCTCATAAAATGAGTTTGAAGTTTTCCTTACATTTCTATTTTTTGGAACAGTTTCAGGAGAATTGGAATTAATTTTTTTATTAATTGTTTGGTAGAATTCCCCTGGGAAGCCGTCTGGTGCTGGGCTTTTGTTTGTTTGGATATTTTTAATGACTGTTTCAATCTCCTTATTGGTTAAGAGTCTCTTCAGGTTTTCTATTTCTTCCTGGTTCAGTTGTGGTAGTTTATATATCTCTAGGAATTCATCCATTTCTTCCAGATTGTAAAATTTGTTGGTGTAGAGTTGCTGATAGTATGTTCTTATAATTCTTTGTATTTCTTTGATGTTGGTTGTGATCTCTCCTCTTTCATTCATGATTTTATTTATTTGGGTCCTTTCTCTTTTCTTTTTGATAAGTCTGGCTAGGGGTTTATCAATCTTATTAATTCTTTCAAAGAACCAGCTCCTAGTACCATTGATTTGTTCTCTTGTTTTTTTCTTTCTATTTCACTAATTTATGCTCTGATCTTTATGATTTCTCTTCTCCTGTTGGGTTTAAGCTTTCTTTCTTTTTCTTTCTCCAGCTGCTTTAGGTTCAGGGTTAGGTTGTATATTTGAGACTTTTCTTGTTTCTTGAGACAGGCTTGTATCACTACATTTTTTTCTCTCAGGCCTGTCTTTGCTATGTCCCACAGATTTTGAACCATTGTGTTTTCATTATCATTTGTTTCCATAAATTTTTTCAATTCTTCCTTGATTTCCTGGTTCACCCATTCATTCTTTAGAAAGATGTTATTCAGTCTCCATATATTTGGGTTCTTTCAAAATTTCCTCCTGTGATTGAGTTCTCTCTTCAGAGCATGGTGGTCTGAAAATATGCATGAAATGATTCAAATCTTTTGATACTGGTCGAGTTCTGGTTTAGGACCCAGGATGTGATCTATTCTGGAGAATGTTCCATGTGCACTAGAGAAGAATGTTTACTCTGTTGCTTTGAGATGGACTGTTCTGAGTATATCTGTGATGTCCATCTGGTCGAGTGTGTCATTTAACGCCTTTATTTCCTTGTTGATCTTTTGCTTAGATGATCTGTTCATTTCAGTGAGGGGAGTGTTAAAGTCCCCTACTATTTTTGTATTATTGTCAATGTGTTTCTTTGATTTTGTTATTAATTGTTTTATGTAGTTGGCTGCTCCCCCATTAGGGGCATAGATATTTAAAATTGTTAGATCTTCTTGTTGGACAGACCCTTTAAGTATGATATAGTGTCCTTCCGCATCTCTTATTATAGTCTTAGGCTTAAAATCTAGTTGATATGATATGAGGATTGCCACCCCAGCTTTCTTCTGATGTCCATTAGCATGGTAAATTCTTTTCCACCCCCTCACTTTAAATCTGGAGGTGTCTTTGGGTATAAAATGAGTTTCTTGTAGGCAACATATTGATTTTTTTTTTAAGGCATTCTGATACCCTGTGTCATTTTATTGGGGCATTTAGCCCATTAGCATTCAGGGTAACTAT
>NC_081557.1:14940640-14958630 GCF_022355385.1 Mustela nigripes
CTTTCTGCAATTTCAAGTATACAGTATGGTGCTGTTAGCAATAGTGACCATGCTATATATTAGATATCTGGAACTTATTCATTCTATGTAACTGAGTCCTTGCACTCTTGGGCCATCATCTCTCCATTTCCCTCAATCCCTGGCCCCTGATAACCACCATTATATTCTCTGCCTCTGTGATTTGAACTATATCCTTTCCACATTTATGTGAGATCATGCAGTATTTCTCTTTTTGTGTCCCATTATTTCACTTAACATCAAGTCCTTCAGCTCCATCTATGTTATGGCAAATGGCAGAATTTTCCTCTGTTTAAAGTCTGAATAATACATGTCTCACATTTCCTGTATTGATTCATCAGTCATGGATGAGGTGGTACCCATACCTTGGTTACTGTGAATAATGATTCAATTGTAAGGATCTATTTTACTGTCCCTGCTCCCCTTCCCCCAGGGGACTTAAAAGACAAGTTCTGGAAACCAGCTCCAGGTGTGGAGGCCAAGAAAAACAAGGCTGTACCCACCTGGAGTCCAGCCTTGGGCATAAGTACAGCCATCTGGGCAAAGTAAAAGCTGGCACCTTGCACTGTAAGAGTGGTTAGCATAAGAATGGCCATCCTGAAAGCGGGGAAGCCATTTTACTGAGCGTCCCTAAACAGCCCACATGGCACACATAACTTGAGATAAGAGAAAGCAGCTAAACCCTAAAAAACAACTTAATCATATACCACCAGGGCAGTTAGGTGGTGGTGCCACAGGGACAAGATGTTAAAGAAAAATAAATAGTTAACTTGCAGAGATCACAATCCTGCAAGACAGTAGTCTCCCTTGGTTTGCAAATGTCCTAGTGATGTACAACAAAAAGGGCTATCTCTTCAATGGCCCAGTTTCCGGAGACAAATGACTCAGTTCCTCAAGACCCAGGGTCACCCTCCCCATCATAAAACTGAAGGAGGCTGAGGCAGAAGGAAATGTAAATAATCTTAATTTCTTCTAAATCTAAACATCACTTAACCACCAGGATGTTGCCAGGGTGATGCTGGGGTGGCAAAAAGTTAAACAAAGTTAAACTGTCAAAGTGGGGTGCAAGATATGTATGTAGCTATGAAAAGGTGCCTTGAAAATGCTATATAAACCCTTGGCTTTGAGTGCCTGGGGTCCTTGTTGAGACCTGCTGCACCAGGCAGATACTTGGACCTCAGCTAGCTGGAAATAAACCTCTCTGTGTGACTTGTATTATCGAGAGTGTTCTCTGTCTAATTGAGGGGTGGTTGACTCTGTACCCTAACACAATGAACCTGGGAACACAAACAGCCCTTCACAACCATGATTTCTGATCCTTTGGATATCTACCCAACAGTAGGATTGAAGGATGGTTGTTCTTTTACTTCTTGAAGGAACCTTTATATTATTTTCCAAAATGACTGTATAAATTTACATACCATTTAATAATATACATGGGATCCCTTTACTCTACATCCTCATTAACATTTCATATCTCTTGTGTTCTCGATAATAGTCTAACAGATGTGAAGTGATATGTCATTATGATTTTGATAAACATTTCCCTGAGAATGAGTGTTGTTGAGCACCTTTTGTTGTACTTGTTGGCCATTTGTGTATCTTTGGGAAAAGGTCTATTCAGTCCCACTGCCTGTTTTATAATGAGAAGAGATGAAGGAGATCTCCGTTGCTTCTTCTCAGTTTTCCTGTGAACCTGAAACTGCTCTAAAAATAGGCTCTGCTCTAAAAATAGTCTACTATTAAAGAAATGTGAAGAAGAACACAAAAATTTAGTATTAGGCAAACTCCATCTATTCTGTTAGCTCAGAAAAATATAGAAAATAAATAAAACAAGTTATAAAGGGGAAAGAAAAGTAAACTAGAATAAGATGAACTTATTCCCCCAAATTGAATAATCACATTAAAGGCAAATACACTGCACTTGAAAGAAAGAAGTTGACAGAATAGACAGAATAATATTCAGGGAGGAAATGCAATGGACTAATGATATACATGTCAGTATGAGTAATCCTTTAAAAAGGAGACTATACACTATGAGTAGTAGATTCATGATTGAATTTGTGAGAAGCTATAGAATAGACAATACTAAGACAGAGTGACAGAAATGAGGGCTATAGTTGCATCTGAGGGACTTAACTGGAAAGGAGCATGACAGAATTTTCTGAGTTAATGAAAGTATTCTAGATCTTGAATTTTTTATTGGCTATGGGAGTATATACATTTATTAAAATGCATCAAACCATATACTTAAAAGGTCTGCAATTCATTATATGTATTATTTGTCTCAGAGAAAAAAATTATATTACTAAAAACACAAACAAAAATTAAACAAGGGGCGCTTGGGTGGCTCTGTGGGTTAAAGCCTCTGCCTTCAGCTCAGGTCATGATCCCAGGGTCCTGGGATCAAGCCCCACATTGGGCTCTCTGCTCAGCAGGGAGCCTGCTTCCTCCTCTCTCTCTGCCTGCTGCTCTGCCTACTTGTGCTCTCTGTCAAATAAATAAATAAAATCTTTAAAAAAAATTAAACAAAACCTTTCCAATATATGTAAAAAAAAAAAAAAAAAGGAATCTGGATCAAGTCTAGTGAAAAAAGGCAGAATAGTGTCTCAGATTTCACAGAAATGAAAAACTTATGTATTGAAAATTATGTCATTAATGGTGTGTTAAGCCAACCCACATATTGGGTGAAAATACTTGCAAATCATGTATCTGAAAAGGAACTTGTTTTCAGATATATTAAGTTGTGTAAAGAATTTAATAATACCAATTAATTATTTTAAAAAAACCTTCTAAACTGTCAATATATGCCAAAAACCATATCTCCACAAAAATATACAAATAGCTAAAGAGCGTGAAAAGATGTTTAATACCTTTAGATAACAGGAAACACAAACCTCACCCATAATGAGATAAACTTTCCATCCACTAGGATGTCTAGAATAAAAAAAAAAAATCAAAACAAAAATAAAACAAAAAACAGACAGTATCTAGTTTTAGTGAGGTAGTAGAAAAATTGGGGTTCTCATAAGTTGCTGGTGATAATGTTAAATGGTGCAACCACTTTGGAAAACAGTGTGACATCTCCTCAAGGGGTTAAGAAAGAAAATATATTGTATAATTATTTTTATGAAATATTAGAGAAGTTAATCTAGAGTGAAAGAAAGTAGATTTGGGGGCCCCTTGGTAGGTCAGACTGTTCAGTCTTAGACTGTTGATTTCATCTCAGATCATGATCTTAGTGTCCTGCATTGAGCCTTACATTGGACTCTGCATTCAGCATGGAGTCTGCTTAACAGACTCACATTTTCCTGCTCCCTGCCGCCAATGCTCTGGAATTCAATCTCTAATTCTCTTAAAAACAAAACAAAACAAAAAAAAACAACAAAAACCCAAAACAAACAAAACAAAAAAAGAGGGTGAGAGAGAGAGAGATAAAGAGAAAAAGAAAGAAAAAGGAAAAGAAGAAAAAGAAAAAAACAGAAAGTAGGTTACACTTGACTAGGAATCAGAATCAGAAGTGACTAAATCAGGTATGAGGTTTCTTTTTATATATATATTATGTATTTTATTTTTTAAAATTTTTATTATGTTAGTTACCATATAGTGTATCATTAGTTTTTGATGTAATGTTCCATGACTCATTGTTTGAGTATAACACCCAGGGGAATTTCTTTTTAGAGTAGCAAAGATGTTGCAAAATCAGATAATGATGATTCACAGACTTCTATACCAAAAAATATTACATTACATATTTTAAATAAGTGAATTGTATTATATGAGGATCATATTTCAATAAAGCTGTTAAAGATAGATAAATGCTTAATCTAACAGTCATTTGTACAGAATAAAAGTCCATACAGCAAAAAAATTATTAAAAATCTATTTCTCATGAACAGAAAATAAATAAATATTCTATTAAAATTACTGTATCAGAGGAGTCAAGATGGTGGAGAAGTAGCAGGCTGAGATGACATCAGGTAGCAGGAGATCAGGGAGATAGTTTACGAAACCATTCCAAGAATTTACAATTCCAACAGGAGATCAAAGAGAAGAAGAGCAGCAATCCTAGAAACAGAAAATTTACCACTTTCTGAAAAGCAGGACATGCAGAGAAGTGAATCCAAAACGATGGTTAGATAGACCACGTTGGAAGGGACAGGTTCCTGGCAAGCGGTGGAGCAAAGGAACACAAAATCAGAACTTTTAGAAGTCTTTTCCACTGAGGCACATCACTCCAGAGGCTAAGCTGGGGTGAAACTAATGCAGGGACAGGATGGTCTCAGGTTCCATGGGGTCACAGAAGGATTGGGGGTGTCTGAGAGTCACAGAGATCCCAGGTATTAGAGTGGAAAAGCTGGCTACAGAGAGGGAACCAAGGAGTGAGCTCTCAACTTGGGGTCATCTTAAACTTTGATCTGTGGCACAGTCAGACCACTGCTCTGTGAGCAGAGAATCCAGGAATATCCCCCTGGAAGAGTACAGGGATCTATTGGGTTTGGAGATTCCCAGCAGGGCTGTGTGCCAGAGACAGAGACGCTTGGTGATGGGCTGGGTGAGCTTGGAGTGTGGCCAGAGGCCAGGGAGAAAGGAATGATTGAGCGCTGTTCTCCCAGGGTGCACTGAGGAGTGGGGCCCAACCTCTTGGCTCCTACAGACCAGAGACCAGGAGGCTGCCATTTTCATTTTCATTCCCATCCTCCAGAGCTCTATAGAAACGATTCAGGGAACAAAATCTCCTGAATGTGAACCTGAGCAGATTACTTAGCCCGGCCCCAGGTAAGGTCAGTGCAATTCCGCCTTAGGCAAAGACACTTAAAAATCACTACAGCAGGCCCCTCCCCCAGAAGATCAGCAAGAAATCCAGTAAGACCAACTTCACTTACCAAGGAGAACAGCAGAATTCCAGTGGAGGAGAAAGCCCAACATTGAAATTATGGTTTTTTCCCATTATTCTATAGTCTGGCAAAGTTAATTTATTTTTATTTTTTTTTCCTTATGCTAATATTTTTAAGTTTTATTCTTTCCTCTTTTAATGTTTTTAACTAGTTTATCTGAACAATAACTTTCATTAAAAAGAAATCTTTTTTGAACCTTCATTATTATAGTCATATTTTATCCTTCCTGAGCAAATTCTCTCCAATAACTTTTTCTTTATTCTCCCAACCAACTTATCAACTCCTTCTTTAGAAATTAAAATAAAATCATCTTTATACTCATATTCCATCCTTTAATAGTGTTTACCCTTATTTTGTGTATATATACATACACACATATATATATATATATTTTTTCCATTCTTTAAAATTTTGGGAGGTACTTTCCTCTAAAACAAACTTCCTTTCTTTCCCCCACAATTTGGGCTGTCTCCTGATTTGGTTAAAGCACATTTTCCTGGGGTCTTTGCCACCCTTTTAGTATTTGTTCCTTCATATATTCTTATCTGGATAAAATGACAAGGCAGAAAAATGCACCACAAAAAAAAAAAAAAAAAAAAAAAAAAAGAACAAGATGCCGTACTGAAGGCTAGGGACTTAATCAATGTGGACATAGGCAATATGTCAGATCTAGAGTTCAGACTGATGATTCTCAAGGTGCTAGCTGGGCTTGAAAAAGGCATGGAAGATATTGGAGAAACCCTGTCTAGAGAAATAAAAACCCTTTCTGGAGAAATAAAAGAACTAAAATCTAACCAAGTTGAAATTAAAAAAAAAAAGCTATTAATGAGGTGCAATAAAAAATGGAGGCTCTTACTGCTAGGATAAATGAGGCAGGAGAAAGAATTAGTGATATAGAAGACCAAATGACAGAGAATAAAGAAGCTGAGCAAAAAAGAGACAAACAAATACTGGACCATGAGGGGAGAATTTGAGAGATAAGTGATACCATAAGACGAAAAAATATTAGAATAATTGGGATTCCAGAAAAATAAGAGAGAGGGGAGCAGAAGGTATATTGGAGAGAATTGTTGTAGAGAACTTCCCTAATATGACAAAGGGAATAAGCATCAAAATCCAGGAGGCACAGAGAACACCCCTCAAAATCAATAAGAATAGGTCCACACCCCATCATCTAATAGTAAAATTTACAAGTCTTAGTGACAAAGAGAAAATCCTGAAGGCAGCCTGGGACAAGAAGTCTGTAACATACAGTGGTAAAAATATTAGACTGGCAGTGGACTTATTTATCCACAGAGAACTGGCAGGCCAGAAAGAGCTGGCATGATATATTCAGAGCAATAAATGAGAAAAGCATGCGCCCAAGAATACTACACACAGCTAGGCTATCACTGAAAATAGGAGAGATAAAAAGCTTCCAGGACAAACAAAAACTAAAAGAATTGGTAAACACCAAACCAGCTCTACAGGAAATATTGTAAAGGTCTTCTAAGCAAAGAGAGAGGTAAAAGTAGTAGATCAGAAAGGAACAGAGACAATATACAGTCATAGTCACCTTAGAGTCAATACAATGGTACTAAATTTATATCTCTCAATAGTTACCCTGAGAGTAAATGGGCTAAACGCCCCAATCAAAAGACACAGGATATCAGAATGCATAAAAAACAAAACCCATCAATATTCTGTCTACAAGAAACTCATTTTATACCCAAAGACACCTCCAGATTTAAAGTGAGGGGGTGGAAAACAATTTACCAAGTTAAAGGAGATCAAAAGAAAGCTGGGGAGGCAACACTTATATCAGATCAATTAGAGTTTAAGTCAAAGATTTTAATAAGAGATGAGGAAGGAAACTATATCATACTCAAAGGGTCTGTCAACCATGAAGATTTAACAGTTTTAAGTATCTATGCAACTAACATGGGAGCAGCCAACTATATAAACCAATTAATATCAAAACCAAAGAAACACATCAACAATAATAAAATAATAATATTGTTTAATACTCACCTCACTGAAATGGACAGATTATCCAACCAATACAATAATAGTATTATTTAACACTCTCCTCACTGAAATGAACAGATCATCCAAGCAAAAGATCAATAAGAGAATAAAGGCCTTAAATGACACACTGGACCATATTGACATCACAGATATATTCAGAACATTCCATCTCAAAGCAACAGAATATATAGTCTTCTCTAGTGAACATGGAACATTCTCCAGAATAGATCACGTTCTGGGTCATAAATCAGGTCTCAAGAAGTATAAAAAGATTGGGATCATTCCCTGCATATTTTCAGACCACCATGCTCTGAAGCTAGAACTCAATCACAAGAGGAAATTTGGGTAGAACTCAAATACATGGAGACTAAACAGCATCCTTCTAAAGAATGAATGGGTCAACCAGGAAATTAAAGAAGAATTAAATCACGGAAAAAAAATGATAATGAAAACACAATTGTTCAAAATCTGTGGGACACTGCAAAGTCAGTCTTGAGAGGAAAATATATAGCAAAACAAGCCTTTCTCAAGAAACGAGAAAGGTCTCAAATACACAATCTAACACTACACCTAAAGGAGCTGGAGAAAGAACAACAAAGAAAGCCTAAACCCAGCAGGAGAGGAGTAATCCTAAAGGTCAGAGCAGAAATCAATGAAATAAGAAAACACAAATAAAGAAACAAATAAACAAGCAAAAACAGTATAACAAAACAATGAAACTAGGACCTGTTTCTTTGAAAATTAATAAGATTGATAAACCCCTGGGCAGACTTATCAAAAAGAAAAAAGAAAGGACCCAAATACATAAAATCATGAATGAAAGGGGAGAGATCACAACCAACACCAAAGAAATGAAAACAATTATAAGAAAAAATATATGCCAGCAAATTTGACAATCTGGAAGAAATGCATGCATTCCTAGAGACATATAAAATACCACAACTGAACCAGGAAGAAATAGAAAACCTGAACATACCCATAACCAGTAAGGATATTGAAATAGTCATCAAAAATCTGCAAATAAACAAGAGGTCAGAGCCAGATGGCTTCCCAGGTGAATTCTACAAAACATTTAAAGAAGAGCTAATTCTTATTCTCCTGAAACTGTTTCAAAAAATAGAAATGGAAGGAAAACTTCCAAACTCATTTTATGAGGCCAGCATCACCTTGATCCCAAAACCAGACAAGGATCTCATCAAAAAAGAGAGCTATAGACCAATATCCTTGATAAACACAGATGCCAAAATTCTAACCAAAATACTAGCCAATAGGATTCAAAAGCATATTAAAAGGATTATTCACCATGAACAAGTGGGATTTATTCCAGGGCTGCAAGGTTGGTTCAATGTCCACAAATCAATCAATGTGATACAATACATTAATAAAAGAAAGAACAAGAACCATAAGATACTCTCAATAGATACTGAAAAACCATTTGACAAAGTACACAATCCCTTCCTGATCAAAACTCTTTGAAGTATAGGGATAGAGGGCACATAGCTCAATATTATCAAAGCCATCTATGAAAAACCCACTGCAAATATCATTCTCAATGGAGAAAAACTTTTCTTAGCTTTTCTGCTAGGGTCAGGAAAATGACAGGGATCTCCATTATCACCACTGCTATTCAACATAGTACTAGAAGTCCTAGCCTCAGCAATCAGACAACAAAAGGAAATTAAAGGCATCAAAATCGGCAAAGAAGAAGTCAAATTATCACTCTTCGCAGATGATATGATACTATATGTGAAAAACCCGAAAGACTCCACTCCAAAACTGCTAGAACTTGTACAGGAATTCAGTAAAGTGACAGGATATGAAATCAATGCACCGAAATAAGTTGCATTTCTCTACACCAACAAGACAGAAGATAGAGAAATTAAGGAGTCGATCCCATTTACAATTGCACCTAAAACCATAAGATACCTAGGAATAAACCTAAGCAAAGAGGCAAAGAATCTATTATCAGAAAACTATAAAGTACTCATGAAAGAAAAGGAGGTAGACACAAAGAAATAGAAAAATGTTCCATGCTCCTGGATTAGAAGAATAAATATTGTGAAAATATCTATGCTACCTAAAGCAATCTACACATTTAATGCAATCCCTATCAAAGTACCATCCATATTTTTCAAATAAATGGAACAAATAATCCTCAAGTTTATATGGAACCAGAAAAGACCCTGAATAGCCAAAGGAATATTGAAAAAGAAAGCCAAAGTTGATGGCATCACAATTCCAGACTTCAATCTCTGGTACAAAGCTGTCATCATCAAGACAGCATTTTACTGGCAAAAAAAATAAAAAAATAAAAAAAAATAAAAACATAGATCAATGGAACAGAAGAGAAAGCCAATAGATAGACCCTCAACTCTATGGTCAACTCATCTTTGGCAAAGCAGGAAAGAATGTCGAATGGAAAAAAGACAGCCTCTTCAATAAATGCTGTTGGGAAAATTGGACAGCCACATGCAGAAAAGTGAAATTGACCATTTCTATACACCACACATGAAAATAGACTCAAAATGGATGAAGGACCTTAATGTGAGAAAAGAATCCCTCAAAATCCTTGAGGAGAACAAAGGTAGCAACCTTTTCGACCTCAGCCGCAGCAACATCTTCCTAGGAACATTGCCAAAGGCAAGGGAAGCAAAGGCAAAAATGAACTATTGGGATTTCATCAAGATCAAAAGCTTTTGCACAGCAAAGGAAACAGTTAACAAAATCAAAAGACAACTGACAGAATGGGAGAAGATATTTGCAAATGACATATCAGATAAAGGACTAGTGTCCAGAATCTATAAAGAACTTAGCAAACTCAACACCCAAAGAACAAATAATCCAATCAAGAAATGGGCAGAGGACATGAACAGACATCTCTGCAAAGAAGACATCCAGATGGCCAACAGACACATGAAAAAGTGCTCCATATCACTCGGCATCAGGGAAATACAAATCAAAACCACAATGAGATATCACCTCACACCAGTCAGAATGGCTAAAATAAACAAGTCAGGAAATGACAGTTTCTGGAGAGGATGTGGAGAAAGGGGAACCCTCCTACACTGTTGGTGGGAATGCAAGCTGGAGCAGCCACTCTGGAAAACAGCATGGAGGTTCCTCAAAATGTTGAAAATAGAACTGCCCTATGACCCAGCAACTGCACTATTGGGTATTTACCCTAAAGATACAAACGTAGTGATCCAAAGGGGCACGTGCACCCGAATGTTTATAGCAGCAATGTCCACAATAGCCAAACTATGGAAAGAACCTAGATGTCCATCAACAGATGAATGGATCAAGAAGACGTGGTATATATACACAATGGAATACTATGCAGCCATCAAAAGAAATGAAATCTTGCCATTTGCGACGACGTGGATGGAACTAGAGTGTATCATGCTTAGCAAAATAAGTCAAGTGGAGAAAGACAACTATCATATGATCTCCCTGATATGAGGAAGTGGTGATGCAACATGGGGGCTTAAGTGGGTAGAAGAAGAATCAATGAAAAACATGGAATTGGGAGGGAGACAAACCATAAGTGACTCTTAATCTCACAAAACAAACTGAGGGGGGTGCCTGGGTGGCTCAGTGGGTTAAGCCGCTGCCTTCGGCTCAGGTCATGATCTCAGGGTCCTGGGATTGAGTCCCGCATCGGGCTCTCTGCTCAGCAGGGAGCCTGCTTCTTCCTCTCTCTCTCTGCCTGCCTCTCTGCCTACTTGTGATCTCTCTCTGTCAAATAAATAAATAAAATCTTAAAAAAAACAAAAACAAAAACAAAAAAAAAAAACTGAGGGTTGCTGGGGGGAGGGAGGTTGGGAGAAGGGGGTGGGATTATGGACATTGGGGAGGGTATGGGCTTTGGTGAGTGCTGTGAAGTGTGTAAACCTGGTGATTCACAGACCTGTACCCCTGGGGATAAAAATATATGTTTATAAAAAATTAAGAATTAAAAAAAAATAAGCAGAGGGACTGAATATACCTTTTCCAAAGACATAAAAAATGGCCAACAGGTACATCAAAATGTGCTTAACATTATTTATCATCAAGGAGATGCAAATCAAAATCATAATGAGATATCACATCACCTCTCTGGTTTCCAGCAAATGACCTTGTAAAAGAATGAAACCACATAGAAGAAAAAATTCTTGCATCCAGGTACTGAGAAAGACCCCAGAACATGAATTATTACATTATTTATTTTTTTCCATGGAATAATTCTAGCACACCCAGTTTTGAAGAGACAATGGAATTATCTGAAAGACAAACATATCAAGGAAAAAACAACATTTATTTATGATTCAAGATAAATGAAGAATCCTAGTAGTTGCAAAAGGAAAATTGATACTACTGTTTGGCATAAATGATTAGAGAAATTGAGGTACACACATTTTGATCATGTTACCTCCATTTTTAGTTAATCCATTCACATTAAATGAGAAAACAAAGTCCAGAGACAGAAAACAAATTCTCTACATCACACATCTAATCAAGAAAATGCTTTTCTTTTTGATTGAATCTTTGATTTCTGGATAAATGGCTGGGAAAATTGATTTCTAGTTTATACCTGGGAGAAACTGTAATGCAGGCTTTCATACTTCTGCTTTTTGAGTATAAGCCATTAATTTGGCTCTTGACCACTAATATCCTTTCTTATTCCTCTCCTATTCCTACCGATTGCTTTCTCCTCATTCTTTCTTTCTTTCTTTCTTTCTATTCCCTTTGTATTCTCATCAAACCTACTTCTTCCTTTCTCATACAATGTCCACAATGTCAGACTCTTACCTGCTTCTATTCCTGGAAGGAGCCTATAAACTGCCTATGCCTGGACTAGTTTCATCACTTACACAGCTGACTTTTTGATCTCACCAGAACTTTTATGAGAGACTATACATTCGTTTTCCAATCTGTAAAAAGCCACAAAGGGGGAAAATTAGCCATTGAGTTTCTTTCCCACTGGCCAAAGTTCAGTCCCAGAGTGGGCCATTTGCATTGACATCTGGCCATGTCACTGGACTCTTTCTAGAGCTGTAGAAAAATATAGAGTCCAAATTAGTAGCAGGGGCATTCCAAGCAGGAAGCAAACTTGATGGGAAAGCCTCTGTGCATATTAGGTCCCAGTCATGTCACACAGTGTCTACTACCTCAGCAGCAATAGGGAATATCTCTTGGTAGGATTTCAGAAGTGCCCCCATGAATATGAGCCAAAGTCTTGTCAAGTCAGGCCCACGAGTGACCAAAGATGGAGAAGAGTATCGTGATGAAATGCAGGACATTGCTAAGGCATCTCTGGCTATAAGCAAGAGAAGTGCAGGAATATCGGTGACACTAAAAAAAGAAAAATCTGAGTGTCATGCTTGATCTGTCTCACACTTAGATGTTAGCTCTCATTTGCTTGATTGGTCAGGTGATGTTCACCTTCGCAAAGGGATTTGACTCTTTCCTTCTTTGCCTTTGTCAATGGATCCACCTTAAAACTTGTCATTTTTACAGTTAACATTAAAAAAACATATATTTTGAATAATGCTCTCATATATAATATATGTTACTTCCCAAATTTAGAGGCTCATGAAATTCTATGTTTCTTTCCTACTGGTAGGGGATATAAATAGAAAACACTACTTTTTTGATTGAGGGAATCTCTGCATCTCCAGGCCACATCACTCTCTGCCTATGTGACTGTTCTCTGAAACTTCACAATGTTTATCTTCCACTTTCTTCTTTGTGTGAACATAGTACGTGTGTTAATTTCCTACAATTATATACCAGGAAATAACACTAAGCAAAAAATTAGTGGTTTAAAACCACAAAATTGAATTTCTAAATTAACAGTTTTGTTTTATTTTCTTTTTTTAAAGATTGTTATGTATTTATTTGACAGAGAGAGTGTGTGCATGTGTGTGCAGAATGAGTATAAGAGGGAGAATCAGACTCCCTGCGAAGTGGAGAGTCCTAGAGGGAGCTTGATTCTGGGACCCCGAGATCATGACCTGAGCCTAAGGCAGATGCTTATCTGACTGAGCTACCCAATCGCCACCCCAACCTGATCCCTAATTACTAGTTTTAAATTGCAAACCAAAACCTGAAAGCTTAAAATAAAAGCAATTTATTTGATTATGCTTCTGCAGTGTAGGTTGGATTCAGCTGGGTGTTCCTTCTTCTGCTTTCACCTGGGAACATTCTCAGTGTTATGAATGGAGTCTGAATGAAGTGCATGGTCCAAGATGGCCTTATATATACATCTGGTAATCAGCTCAGGCATGTCAGTTCTCACAGTTTCTTCGGGAGTGTAGATTGGGCACTACCTCACCACTGTTGTTTCAGGGCAGTGGTTGTTTCACAAAACAAAAGTTTCAAGACCTTTCAAGCCAGCCTTTAGGGATTAAACAACATCACCTTTACCATCTTCTGTTCATGTGGCTAAAGGTTACATGTGAGTTGTGTCACAAGTTTAACCCAGATAAAAGCATAAAGAGATAGACTCCATATTTTTTTGTAGCATATAATTATCATATAACAATATTGGTGGATTTAGGTGTATAACCTAATGATTGATAAGGAATATATTTCAAAATGTTCACAATAATAAATCTAGTTAGCACCCATCACATCACAAAGTTACATGTTATTCTTATGATGAAAATTTTCAAGAGCTACTCTGTAATTTTCAGATAAAGAATATAGTATTATTAACTATAGTCTCCAGTACATTACTACATTCCCATCAGGTAATATTTGATTACTTTATAACTGGAAATTTCTTCCCTTGACCACCTTCACCTATTTCATCCATCCTTCCTATCCTCCACTGTGGCAATCCCCAATATGGTCTCTCTATTTAGAAGTTCATTTAAAAAAAAACAATGATTTTTTTTAAGATCCCCCATGCTAATCAGATCATATAGTATTTGTCTTCATATTTGACTTATTTAACACAATTCCCATAATGATCCATCCATGTGGTAATAAATGGCAATGCTCAAAAGGAGAACAATACCTAATTTTTATGAAGGCAGACCTTTGGGGCTGTTTAGTTGGAGCTGGACCAGCCAGGCTCTCCTGACTCAAAAATTTGTTCCTCACCCACACCTCTCTGCTCTAGTTGGGGCTTTGACCTATGTAGGCAGCCGAGGACTGGGCTAGAGTCAAGAGACCATACCAGGCCCCGACTCGGGCCTCCTGGAAACCAAAGGTTAATAACCCCATGAGTGGAAAGTTGAGCAGCCTGAGAAAGGGCCTGAGCTATGGATCCTAAGAATTGCCGACGTGGTTGCCTGCATGTACTTATCTGGAATGCACAAAACAGGTCTGCTCATTGAATCATTGTGGGATTGTGCTGTCCTTGCATGGGCTATAAACTACAACATTATAAGACTGTGCTGTTCTTACATAAACTATGTCTTGAGTATCCTTGAAGTTAGTACATCTTGTGCCAGAGGGTCTGTTATTGGTGCTTGGGAACTAGATAATGGGAAAGCTTGAAGGGTTTTCTGTGCATGTTGCAAACTTTTTAGTAATCAGCTAAAAATAGATACTTTCTTATGATTGTTTCTGTTAGCTATATAATGCCTCACACCCTTGAATAAAATTGGCACTGCTTGGACATCATCCACTGTGTCCCTCCTGTCCCCATCTCTTTGCGTCTCATCATCTCACCATCCTCTTACCCTCTCGACCCTGGTCATGTTGTCATGCCAGCCCCGACAGTCCTATGCTCCTCAAGTACCTGGAACATGGACTACTCTAGCAACACATAGAAACTTTGCCTTTATGGGACAGCACTGTGCTCTGCACTTGGATGCTGAAGCAGTTGTCCTGGGTGTCATTTATATGGCACCATTTTGCAGATTAGAAACAGATGGCCTTTTCATATGTCACATGCCATTTATTTCCCAATAATAGAATTTCTATGAGCCATTCTGTATGAATGAAATGAACTGAATTTTCAAATATGATCTTGATCATTTAAAATTTTAATCAGGATAGAGGTCCAAGTCACTGTGACACAGTAATTTAATTAATCAATTAACATATGATTTATTATTAGCCCCGGGGGTACAGGTCTGTGAATCACCAGGTTTACACACTTCACATCACATACCTTCCCAAATGTCCATAAACCCCCACCCTCTCCCTACCCCTCTCCCTCTAGCAACCATCAGTTTGTTTTGTGAGATTAAGATTCTCTTGTGTTTTGTCTCCCTCCCAAACCCAACTTGTTTCTTTATTCTTTTCCTACCCCCCAAATCTCCCACATTGCCTCTAAACTTCCTCATATCAGGGAGATCATATGATAATTGTCTTTCTCTGATTGACTTATTTTGCTAAGCGTGGTACCCTCTAGTTCCATCCATGTCATTACGAATGGCATGATTTCATTTCTTTTCATGGCTGATTATATATATATATATACCACTTCTTCTTTATTCATTCATCTGTTGATGGAAATATAGGTTCCTTCCATTGTTTGGCTATTGTAGACATTGCTGCTATAAACATTCGGGTGCATGTGCCCCTTTGTATCACTACATTTGTACCTTTAGGGTAAATATCCAGTAGTGCAATTGCTGGATCATAGGATAGCTCTATGTTCAACATTTTGAGGAACCTCCATGCTGTTTTCCAGAGTGGTTGCACCAGCTTATATTCCCACCAACAGTGTAAGAGGGTTCCCCTTTCTCTGCATCCTCGCCAGCATCTGTCATTTCCTGACTTCCAGAATATTAGCCATTCTGACTGCTGTGAGGTGGTATCTCACTGTGGTTTAGATTGTATTTCCCTGATGCCGAGTGATGTGGAGCACCTTTTCATGTGTCTGTTGGCCATCTCGATGTCCTCTTTGCAGAAATGTCTGTTCTTGTCCTCTGCCCATTTCTTGATTGGATTATTTGTTCCTTGGGTGTTGAGTTTGATAAATTCTTTATAGATTTTGGTTACTTGCCCTTTACATGATATGACATTTGTAAATATCTTCTCCCATTCTGTCAGTTGTCTTTAGTTTTAGTTAACTGTTTCCTTTGCTGTGTAGAAGGTTTGATCTTGATGATGTTGCAAAAGTTCATTTTTGCCCTAGATTCCCTTGCCTTTGGCAATGTTCTTAGAAAGTTGCTGTGGCTGAGGTTGAAGAGGTTGCTGCCTGTGATCTCTTCAAGGATTTTTATGGATTCCTTTCTCACATTGAGATCCTTCATCCACTTTGTGTCTATTTTCATGTGTGGTATAAGGAAATGGTCCAATTTCATTTTTCTGCATGCAGCTCCAATTTTCCCAACACCATTTGTTTGAAGAGTGTGTGTTTTTTTAATTGGACATTCTTTCTTTATTTGTCAAAGATTGGTTAATCATAGAGTTGAGGGTCTCTTTCTGGGCTCTCTATTCTGTTCCATTGATCTATATGTCTGTTTTTGTGTCAGTATTATACTGCCTTGATGATGACTGCTTTGTAATAGAGCTTGAAGTCTGGAATTGTGATGCCATAAACTTTGGCTTTCTTTTTCAAAATCCCCCTGGTTATTTGAGGTATTTTCTGGATTCATATACATTTTAGGATTATTTGTTCCATTTCTTTGAAAAAAATGGATGGGATTTTGATAGGGATTGCATTAAATGTGTAGATTGCTTTAGGTAGCATAGACATTTTCACAATATTTGTTATTCCACTCAAGGAGCATGGAACATTTTTCCATTTCTTTGTATCTTCCTCCATTTCTTTCATGAGTACTTTATAGTTTTCTGATAATAGATTCTTAGCCTTTTAGGTTAGGACTATTCCTAGGTGTCTTATGGTTTTGGATGCAGTTGTAAATGAGATTGACTCCTTAATTACTTTATCTTCTGTCTTGTTGTTGGTGTAGAGAAATGCAACTGATTTCTGTGCATTGATTTTATATCCTGACACTTTACTGAATTCCTGTACAAGTTCTAGCAGATTTGGAGCCAAGTCTTTTGGGCTTTCCACATATAGTATCATAACATCTGCAAAGAGTGACAGTTAGACTTATTTGTCGATTTGGATGCCTTTATTTCCTTGTAAATCTTTTGCTTGGATGATCTGTCCATTTCAGTGAGGATAGTGTTAAAGTCCCCTACTATTATTGTATTATTGTTTATGTGTTTCTTTGATTTTGTTATTAATTGGTTTATATAATTGGCTGCTCCCATGTTTGGGATATAGATATTTAAAATTGTTAGATCTTCTTGTTGGACAGATCCTTTGAGTATGATATAGTCTCCTTCCTCATCTCTTATTGCAGTCTTTGGCTTAAATTTAATTGATCTGATATAAGGATTGCCACTCCTGCTTTCTTCTGATGTCCATTAGCATGGTAAATTGTTTTCCACCTCCTCACTTTAAATCTGGAGGTGTCTTCGGGTTTAAAATGAGTTTCTTGTAGGCAACATATAGATGGGTTTTGTTTTTCTATCCATTCTGATACCCTGTATCTTTTGATTGGAGCATTTAGCCCATTAACATTCAGAGTAACTATTGAGAGATATGAATTTAGTGCCATTGTATTGCCTGTAAGGTGACTGTTACTGTATATTGTCTCTGTTCCTTTCTGAACTACTACTTTTAGGCTCTCTCTTTGCTTAGAGGACCCCTTTTTAATATTTCCTGTAGAGGTGCTTTGGTGTTTGCAAATTCTTTCAGGTTTTCTTGGTCCTAAAAGCTTTTTATCTCTCCATCTATTTTCAATGATAGCCTAGCTGGATATAGTATTCTTGGCTGCATGTTTTTCTCATTTATTGCTCTGAATATATCATGCCAGTCTTTCTGGCCTTCCACGTCTCTGTGGATAAGTCTGCTGCTGATCTAATATTTTTACCATTGCATGTTACAGACTTCTTTTCCCGGGCTGCTTTTGCAGGATTTTCTCTTTGTCAATAAGACTTGTAAATTTTACTATTAGGTGATGGGATATGGCCCTATTCTTATTGATTTTGAGGGGTGTTCTCTGCACTTCCTAGATTTTGATGCTTGTTCCCTTTGCCATATTGTGGAAATTCTCTCCAATAATTCTCTCCAGTATACCTTCTGCTCCCCTCTCTCTTTCTTCTTCTTCT
>NC_081557.1:14958730-14985560 GCF_022355385.1 Mustela nigripes
CTTTCTTCTTCTTCTGGAATCCCAATTATTCTAATGTTGTTTCATCTTATGGTGTCACTTATCTCTCAAATTCTCCCCTCGTGGTCCAGTAGCTGTTTGCCCCTCTTTTTCTCAGCTTCTTTATTCTCTGTCATTTGGTCTTCTGTATCGTTAATTCTTTCTTCTGCCTTATTTATCCTAGCAGTGAGAGCCTCCATTTTTTATTGCACCTCATTAATAGCTTTTTAAAATTTCAACTTGGTTAGATTTTAGTTCTTTTATTTCTCCAGAAAGGACTTTTATATATCCCAAGAGGGTTTCTCCAATATCTCCAAGCCTTTTTCAAGCCCAACTAGAACCTTGAGAATCATCATTCTGAACTCTAGATCTGACATATTACCAATGTCTGTATTAATTAGGTCCCTAGCCTTTATTACTGCCTCTTGTTTTTGTTTTTGTGGTGAATTTTTCTGCCTTGTCATTTTGTCCAGATAAAACTACATGAAGGAGCAAATAAAATACTAAAAGGGTGGCAACAACCCCAGGAAAATATGCTTTAAACAAATCAGAAGAGGTTCCAAATCGTGAGGGGGGAGAAAGGGGATAAAAAAGAGGTTCAGAAAGGAAAAAAAAAAAAAAAGAAAAAAGAAAACAAATAATGAAAAAGTATAAAAAAAGAAATATATATATATATATTAGATAAACTAGTTAAAAATATTAAAAAATAAAAGGGTAAAAGCTAAAAATGAATTAGCAGAATAAGAGAAAAAATTGATAAAGAACAAAAAAATAACTGCAAGACTAAAGTATCATGGGAAGAAAGCTATGAGTTCTGTGCTTTGCTTTCTCCTCCTCTCGAATTCTGCTGCTCTCCTTGGTATTGAGCCTGCACGCCTTGATAGGTGAACTTGGTCCTGGTTGGATTTCTTGTTGCCTGTTGTAGTGATTCTCAAGTGTCTTTGCCCCAGGTGGAATTGCACCACCCTTAGCAGTACCGGGCTGATTAATCTGCTCGGGGTCGCTTTCTGGAGCTTTTGTTCCCTGAATGCTTTCCGTAGAGTTCCAGAGGATGGGAATGAAAATGGCAGCCTCCCGGTCTCCTGCCCAGAGGAGCCGAGAGCTCGGGGCCCCACTCCTCAGTGCGCCCTCAGAGAACAGGGCCCAATTACTACTGTCTCCCTTGCCTCCAGCCTCACTCTGAGCTCACAGAGCCTGCGACCAGTTCAAGGTAACCCCAAGCTGTGAGATCACTCCTCAGCTCGGTCTCTGTAGCCAGCTTCCCCGTTATAATACCTGTAAGCTCTGCGACACTCAGACACCCCTGATCCTTCTGTTACCTTGCGGGACCTGAGGCCACGCTCACCCCGTGTGGGCTTCACCCTGGTTTAGCCTCTGGAGTGATGTCCCTCAGGGGAACAGACTTTTTTTAAAAAGTCCTGATTTTGTGCTCCGTTGCTCTGCTGCTTGCCGGGAGCCAGCCCCTCCCCCTGTGGTCTATCTTCCTGGGCTTTGGAATCACTTCTCCGCCAGTCCTACCTTTCAGAAAGTGGTTGATCTTCTGTTTCTAGAATTGCTGTTCTTCTTCTCTGAGATCTCCCATTGGATTTGTAGGTGTTTGCAATCTTTAGATAAGCTATCTAGCTGATCTCCTGCTACCTGAAATAGTCTCAGCCTGCTACATCTCCGCCATTTGACTCCTCCGGTCTTGAATTTCTTAATGGCAATGTGAACAATGCATTTATCAAGACTCATCAAACTTTATATTTAAAAAGGTCTGAATTTCATTACATGTAAAATTTGTCTCACAAAAAGATTTATATTACTAAAATACCATCTTACTGATATAACTAAGTCTCTTCCCCCCAAAAAAAATCCCTTTCAAATTTAGTGATCATTTTCATAGGGAAAAAAAAAAAAAAAGAAGAACAGTGACTGTCATTAAAAGTTTCATTCCCTTGAGTGGAAAATATATAAATATTTTATTGCAAAAGAGTACCTCATAGTGACTTTTAATGGCTGCCTTAAGGCTTCATAAAAATTAATGCCTATTGTGCTGAAAATTACATCATCAACAAAGTGTAATGTCAACCCATATATTGGGAGGAAATACTTGTAAATCATGTATGTATATATTTTAATGATTATACTTATTTGAAAGATAAAGTAAGAGGAGAAGCTGGGGGAGAGGGAGAGAAAGAAGTAGACTCCCCACTTAGCAGGGAGCCTAATGCAGGGCTTGATCGCAACACCCTGACTGAGATCATGACCTGAGCAGAAGACAGATGCCTCACCAACTGAACCACCAAGATAACATTTTTTTTTGCAATTATGTATCTGATTAGGAACTTGTTTTCAGACTCTATAAAGTACTCCTACCACTTAATAATTTTAAAAAAAGCACTACCCAAATCAAAAACTGACAAAGTATCTGAATAAACCCTACTCCAAAAAAATATACAAATGTCCAAAAGAACATGAGAAGATGTTAACACCTTCAGATAATTGGTAATGCAAACCTCAACCATAATGACACATCACTTTCCACCAACTAGGGTGTTTAGAATCAAAACAATCAGGTAATAATGAGTTTTAGTGAGCTGGTAGAGTAATTAGAGTTCTCATAAATTGTTTGTGGTAATGTTAAATGGTGCAACCACTTTGGAAAACAATGTGGAAGTGCCTCAGAAGATTAAACATAGAACAATGACCTAGCTATTCTCATCTTAAACAACTACCCTATGGAAATTAAATATATCCTCACATAAACTTGTAAACCAATATTCGTAGCAGCATTATTCATAAGAGCTAAAATGAGGAAACATCTACAGTTCAAACAACTGATGAATTCATAAAATGGAAGGTTATTCATCAACAAAAAGGAAACAAATATTGATAATTGCCACAATATGGGTGAAACTAATGCTTAGAACTTAATACTAAATGAAAGAAAAAGGTTAAAAAAGAAAACATACTTAATTCCTTTTATATGAAATGTCTAGAAAAGTTAATCTATAGAGTAATAAAGTGGATTATGGGGACCCTTTCTGGCTCAGTCTGTTCAGGCTCAGACTCAATTTCAGCTCAGATAATAAACTCATGATCATGGGATTAGGCCCCATCATGTTCTACACCCACCATGGAGTCTGCTTAAGAATCTCTGTTGCCCCTCCCCCTCTACTCCTGAATGTGAGCTCTCTTTCTTAAATAAATAAATAAATGTAAAAAATAGAATACTACTTGCCTAGGACTGCTAGTGATGGTGATGGAGAGGAATGACAGGTGACTAAAAGGGGCAAGTAGAATAGGGTTTCTTTTTAGTGTGTCAAAGATATTGTAAAATTAGTTAATGTTGGTTGTTTCTCAGCCTTCTATACTATTATATATTTCAAATAAGTGAATTGTTTAGTATGTGGTATGTATCTCAGTTAAGACATTAAAAACAGGTAAATGTTAATCCTATTGATCATATGTACAGAATAAAAGGTCATATAGTAACTGTTCTTAAAAATTTATTTCCCATGAACAAAAGATATATAAATATTCTTAAAAGTTAGTGTATAACTTGGAATTCCATTACAGTTAAAATTTATTTTATTCTTTAAAATATGTTTATTTGTGGCTCAGTGGGTTAAGCCTCTGCCTTCGGCACAGGTCATGATCTCAGGGTCCAGGGATCGAGCCCCACATTGGGCTCTCTGCTCAACAGGGAGCCTGCTTCCTCCTCTCTCTCTTCCTGCCTCTCTGACTACTTGTGATCTCTCTGTCTCTGTCAAGTAAATAAATAAAATCTTAAAAAAAAATTCCTTAAACCCGGGGTTATAATTCAGTTTAAGAAATAAATAAATAAAATATGTTTATGTGTTTACTTTAAAAGATATTTATCTATTTACTTCTCAGAGACAGAGTGAGCAGACAAGCAGAGGGAGAAGCAGGCAGCAGCAGAAGCAGGATCCCCACCAAGCTAGAGGCCCAATGCAGGGCTAGATCCCAAGACCCTGAGATCATGACCTGAGTCAAATGCAAATGCTTCACTGACAGAGCCACTCAGGCATCCCATAATTAAAATTTTAAATGATCAAGATCGTGTTTAAAATTTAGTTTGTATCATTCATACAGAAGAGCTCATAGAAATTTCATTATTGGGAAATAAAGCACATGTGGCATGAGAAAAGGCCATCTGTTTCTAATCTTCAAAATGGTGCCTTATGAATTAGACTCAGGACATGTGCTTCAGCAGCCAAGTGCAGAGTACAATGCTACCCACTAACGGCAAAGTTTCTATGGGCTATTGGAGAATTCCATGCTCCAGGTGCTCGAGGAGCACAGCATAAAGCCCCAGCTGAAGATGTGGGTGAGAACTAAACATTAGTGCCTGAGATCCTCGCCAGTCCAGCTCCGACTAAACAACCCCCAAGGTCTGCTGTCATAAAAATTAGATATTGTTCTCCTTTTGAATATTGCCATTTGTGACAAAAAGGAAGCGGTCATTATGGAAATTATGCTAAATAAATCAAACAGAAAGACAGATACTGTAAGATCTCATTAATATGGGAAATCAGAAAAAAAAAAATCTATCTAAAAACTGAACTCACTGAACTCACCAGGTGGTGGGTATTAGAAAGGGTACAGATTGCATGCAGCACTGGGTGTGGTGCAAAAACAATGAATACTGTTACACTGAAAAGAAATTAAAAAAAAAAAAAAAACGAAATGTTTACCACAATAAAGTTGCTTAGTATAACCTTGATCTCAGATAAAACAAAAACAAAAACAAAACAAAACAAAACAAAAAAAACCTGAACTCACAGATACACAGAACATATTGATGGTTACCATAGTGGGCAATAAGAAGAGTGGATGAAATGGTGAAGGTAGTCAAAGGAAGAAACAAAGCAGAACAAACATGCAGAAACAGGGTGTATTCTTGAGTGTAAACTTGAATTATTATTACTATTATGATTTTTACTGTTGATATAAATACTGTTTCATACCATATAAGAGAAGACACACTAGTAATGACTACTCTATTAGCCATAATACACAGATCTAAGGAAACAAATCCTGGCAGTGTCTCAAAAGCAGAAAGAGCCAGGCACAACGTTGGGGCAAAAAGACAGCTGAGAGCAGAGTACTGAAGGAGATGTGGCCTCAGAGAGACAGAATGTCTAATGATGGTCTAAGACACTGTGCAATGCCATCCTAACCTACCACTAGAGGAATCATTTACAACTGTGGCTCAGTTAGAGTAAGAACTTGTATGTTTAAATCAAAACTATTGCTCATACACCATTCCATCCGTATATTCAGGTGGCCTCACTAGACCACCTGATGTCCCGGTACTGAAGATGCATCTGGTACTGACTTCTTCCTAAATTCATTTAAAGCATTTCCAGTGATGACCTCTTTGAAATATCTAATACATCCTGAGTGGGAGAATAGTATAAACTACCTTAAGACCTGAACATTTAAAAGGACAATGAAAGGATTACTGAGATTAAGAGCAGAGTCCTTCCTTTCTTTTCTTTTCTTTTTTTTTTTTTTCCCTGTGACTTTTTTTTTTTCTAGTTAACAGATAGGTGTTTACAAGTAATTCTTTAAAAAATCCTCAAACACTGAGAGTTAAGAGAAGAAATTGCTTGAGATTTCACTTTTCCTTCTTTCAAATCCAACAGGCCTTTTTATGTCTACAACAGTTCCTTTAATTGCTTTATCTACTTTTATCTCTGCCTCCTCCTAAGAGATTCATTGCTACCCCAGGCTAAAAGAATGGATCTAGTTTGATAGTACAAGTAACCGCTCATATGATAACAGTAATAATACTAATTTTCTAATTTCAAAAATGGGGTAACAGAAGCCCCATGAAGCTAAAGAATTTATCTAAAATTATAACACAATGGTCTCAGAAGGAGAAGTATACAATTTTTGTCCTCTTTTTAACTATACCTACCACCTCTTGACTATAAGAGCTCGAAATCAAATAAGGGACCATAAATTCATGGACTCAAAGATCATAGATCGTATTTTAAGACAAACCCATGAAGATAACCCACACTCAACTTCTTGAACACTCATGGCAGTATTCAGAAGGGAAAATATGGGAACATGTTTTTAATTCTGGGGCAAAGATAGGATGACCCTTTCTAGATATATGAACATTACCATATCCTCTAACTCTTAATTGATTCAAAATTAGTTGGTTGTCTTACACAGAATGAGAACTACTAAATTCCTAAAAACAAGCAAATGAAAAAAAAAATTTTTAAAAGCCCGAGTTCCTGGGACCCCTGGGTGGCTCAGTTGGTTAAAAAGCCCGAGTTCCATGGTTAGATGTGTGACTTAGAGAATTGCTTTATGTCTCTGGACTTTGTTTCTTCATATAATGTGAATGAATGGGCTAAAAATGGAGGTAAAGTGATCAAAATATGTACACCTCAATTTCTGTAAATATTCATGCCAAGCAGCAGTGAGTACCCATTTTTCCTTTTCCAACTACTATCATTCTCCATTTATTTTGACTGAGAAATAAATGTTGTTTCCTTGTTATGTTTTTCTTTCAGACAATTTCATTATCTTTGGGAACTTGGTGTACTAGATTTATTCCATAAGAAAAATGAACAATGAAACAATTCATTTCTTGGGCTCTTTCTCAGAACATAGAGGTTGAAGAAGTTTGTTTTGTGGTGATTTATTTTTTCTTCAAGGTCATTTTCTGGAAATCCTCCTCATCAGGCTGTTTACATGGGTACAGTTTTGAAGTTCCCCAAGTATTTCTTTCACAACTGACAATTTATCATCTCATATCATCAAAAGTAGAAGAGTGAGTACAGTACACTCTGGTACTTGGAGAGAGACCATATTCAGATAACTCTTTTTTCACAGTATATTGTTGTAAGTTTTCTACTTCATTATTATTAATATCTTATTGTGCCTAATTTGTATATTAAACTTTATCCTAGATATATATGTATGAAAAAAATTATATAACAAGTTCTTTAGCTTTTATAGTTTCAGACACCCACTGGGGGGTTTTGAAACACATCTCTCCCCCCCACACACATATGGAGGGACTATTGTATAAGTGACCTATCCAACACAGAACTCAAGAAAAACTTATATGAAGTGTCCAAATGATCACATTCCCCAATTTTGCTATAATGCCTTCGCCTCAACCCTCACCCAAGGTCATGTGAGGGATTCACTATGACCAACTGTAGAAGAAGAAAAGACATGGACCTAGTATATAGAAAATTCTGCAGTATTATGTAGGTGCAGCTCAAAACTAATTTGATGCAGCACTACAACCACATTCTGGAAAATCCATGAAGGTCAGGGGTGAAGGAATGTCCTTCAATTGGTAGAACTTGAAGTGAGGCACATGGTGTTCTCTCCTTTCTTAGAAGAAGAAATGGCCTGATGTAGAAAGTTTACCCATGCCTGGGTTTAGGCCAAAGGATTGGCTGAATAAACAGGGACTTGGGAAAATAAAATGGAAACTTTGTAACAAGAACATGTAAGGAAGAAGCATGTTTACATAGCTTTCTGAATAAGTAAAAACACGCAAGTATCTTTGACCTTGTGAATGCTTATCAAGGACTGACCTTCAGAGGACAATTTTAATATACAAGTGGGTATGATAACCCATTTTGTGCATACCAGTTGCCTCTTTCACTATCCACTCCCATCATAGCTCAATGGGTGCATGTACACAGTGGTCATGGTGGCAGAGATGGAGGATGTACATGACCTCTACAGCATGAAATTCCAACCATTAAAGTTACCCTGGGCATGACCATGGCTGAGTGCCAAATCTTTCAGCAGTAGAAGCAACCTGAAGTTCCCATATGGCATCATTCCTTGGCATGATAAGCCTGGGTGCAGGTTGATTACATTGGACTCCTTCCATCACTGGAGGGTGGTGATTTGTTCTTACTGCCCTATAGACACATCCTTTAGATATGGATTTGCATTCCCTGCATGTAATGTTTCTGCCAAAACTACCATTGAGAACTTAGAGAACTTTTTAACCACATTCATACCATTTCACACAGATTGCTTCTGATCACCAATCTTAGTTCATACCAAATCAAGTGCCGTAATGGGCCCAAACTCATGGAACTCACTGGTCTTACCATATTCCCCATCCTTTTGAAGCAATTAGTCTCCTAAAATGGTGGAACAAACTTCTGCAGGACTAGTTATAGTACAACCCAGGTACATCCCAGAGTTGAAACAAGGGGCCTCACTTCTCAGGAAGGCCCTAGATGCTCTGAATCAGCATCCATGATATGTTGTTGAACTCCCATAACCAGACCTCTAATCAAAGGGTATAAATGGGTGAAGCACCACACATTGTTAACTCTAGTGACCCACTATCAATTTTTTGCTTCCTATGCCCTTTTACTTATGCTCTTCTTGCTTCAAGGTCTTCATTCAGTGGGAGAAAATTTTCAACAGGAGACACAACTCTATTGAACAGAGTGTTAGGACTGCTGCCTGACCACTTTAAAAAGCTCATGTCTTTGAATCTAAAGGCAAAGGAGTAAGTTGTTGTGCTGGCTGGGGTGACTGATCCTGGCAACCAAGGGGAAATTGGACTACTACTGCACAGTGGAAATAAGGAAGAGTACATCTAGAATACAGGAGATCCATAGGACTACATTTAGTATCACCACACTCTGGGATCAAGGTCAAAGGAAAACTAAAACAATGCAATCCAGGCATAACTACTAATAACCCAGACATTTGAGGAATGAAGTTTTGTGTCACCCCATCAGCTAAAGAAACACAACCAGCTCTCCTGCCTGCTGAAGGCACATTGAATACAGAATGAAAAATAGAAGAAAGTAATTATAAATTAATCATGGGACTGTTAAAAAATGAAGATGGTAATTATTTTATTTACTCTTTATATTATGAATATGTTTATGTGTGTGCATATATATAATTATATATATATAAAGAAAAAAAAATTTTCTTCCCTTTCTTATTACCTTAGCATGTAACTGAAGATATATTGAATTTGTGCTATAGCTTTTTTCTATTTTTATTTTCCATCATTGTTTTTAGCTAAGTAAACATCAAGGGGAAAGTACAAATCACCCATTGCCTTCTTGTGGAGTATTTGGTGCATTTTCATTTGCATGCAGGAGAGTTGTACGATGTTAGGTGGAATTATAACCGTGTATAGTCTTTATTTGGAGATTAGGTATGATTTTTGTATGTTACACACACACAGACACAGACACACATACTGTGTGGATAAACAATGGACTGGTTAATTTTATGTGTTAACTTCTCTAGAGCACAGGATGCTCAGATATTGGTTTGACTATTGCTTTTGGTTATGACTAAGATTTTTATGGATGATATTAACTTTTGTATAATAAAGTTATATAAACTTTAAATAAAGTTTGAGAGTGAATAAAGTAGATTGTTCTTACTAAAGTGGTTCCTCATTCAACCAAATGAAGGCCTGAAAATTATAAAAGACTAACCTTCTATGAGTCTGAGGGGATTCTCCTGCCTGAGAGCCAAACTCTTCCTATCTGATGGCTTCCACTCTGACACAGTAACTCTTCCTGATGTGCAGAGCTCTTGCCCATGGACCTGAACTGGGACATCAGCTCTTATATCAGCTCTAAAATTATGATTTTAACAGTTTCTGGTGTTTAGATTCAAAATGGGACATTGCAGATTTTGCACTCTTCAGCTTCCATCTAAAAAAACCCGAATTCTTTGTAACAGATCATTGTGTGTGTGTGTGTGTGTGTATTCTGAAAGATGTCACATCTTCATGGATCAGGAGACTCAATATTATTTAGAAGTCAGTAATACATGAAACAATACAGTTTTAATACAACCCATATCAAAACTCCAATGGCAATTTTTGAGCATAAAAAAAAAATCAGCTGACAGTTTCACATGGAATCTCAAGAGATCTTTAGTCAAAAGAAAAAAAAATTGAAAAGAAAATGTCGTGGGTCTCACATCTCCTGATTTTAAAGCTTATCATAATATTATAGTAATGAAAACAGTGTGGTAATGGCATTAAGCCAGGGACCTACAAAAATGGAATAGATTGGAGATCCCAAAAACAAAGCATCACCTATATGGTCACCTGACTTTCTACAAGGGTGTCAACATCGTCTAATAGGAAAAGGATGTTTTTTCCAACAAATAGTTTGGAAAAACTAGAGATTCATATGCAAAAGAGTAAATGTGGGGCTTAACTTACACCATATACAAAATAAACACAAAATGAATAAAAACGTAAGTGTAAGAGCTAAAACTGTAAAATATTTGAAAGAAAATGTAAATTAATAAAACCTTAAAGACATTATGTTAGGAAATAATTTCTTGCATATCACACACACAAAAAGCTTACAGAAGAAACAAATGACTTGAATAAGCTCAAAGTTAAAAGCTTCTATACATCAAAGGCCACAATCCATAGAGTGAAAAGTCAATTCATGGGATTCCTAAGCCTCAATATCAACAAAACTCTTGAATAAACATTTATCAAAAAATATATATACAAATGGGCAATAAGCAGATGAGAAAGTACTCAACATCACTAAAGACATATGTGTATTCTGCTTATAAGAATGTAAAAATGGTACAGCCACTGTGAAAGACAGTATGACATTCCAGAAAGTTAACAATACAATGATCAAGTGATCTCTAATTTCAACCTCCAGGTATATAACAATAGCATTGGAAGTGAGGATTGGAAGAAATGTGTGTGCCTTCATGTCCATATCACCAATAGTCATATTAGCAAAAATAGGTAAGCCACCTAAGTGTCCATCAACATATGAACAAACAAAATGTGGTACACATACAGTGAAATATTATTCAGCATAGAAAAGGAAGATTCCTGAGTCATGCTACAACAGAAATACACTGGTGACATGTTAGGTGAAATAGCCATTTATGTTTAAAAAACGTCATATTTTATAACAGGTTTATATTAACAGGTAAATGGTGAAAAAGAGATTTCCCATATACTCTGTGCTCAGTTTCCATCTTACATAGAAGAGTACATTAGTTCACAAGCAAATTGACTTCATGGGAACACATTATTTTTAACTAACAACCATATTTTATTCAGATTACTTTCACTAATGGCGTTTTTCTTCTCCAGAATCCCATCCAGCATACCACATTAAATTCAATTGACATATCTTCTTCAGCACCTCCAGACAGTGAGTTTCTCTAGATATTCTCTTATTTATTTCAAGTACAATTAACATACAGCACTTTAATACTTTGATGTATGTACAATAATGATGTGACATTGCTATAGCTAATGCAGTGCACATCACAAGAATTCTGCTCCAGTGTTCTTGTTTTTGATGAACTTGACTGTTTTGAGCAGAACTAGTAAGACATTTTATATAAAAAGCTTCACCTGGGATTTATTTGATATTCTACTCAAGATCAGACAGGGATATGGGTTATTAGGAGAAAGATCACAGAGACCAAGCTCCATTTGCATCAGATCATGCCAGTGGGTACATACTTTCAATGTGACTCATCATTGTTGATGTTAACCTTGATCTCTAAAATGACTCCTTCCATCCCACTCCACAGTGAGCCTTTTGGATGGAACTCATTTGTGTACACTCTACACATAAGGGACAGAATTAGCCTACATTCCTTTGAGAGCAGAGTTAACACCAGTATCATTAGGGATTCTTTTATTATGGGAGATTTGTCTAGTCTCCCCTATTGATTACTTACTAATTGAAGCTTTTAATATCATTATAAACTTATGGATTATTTAAACTATGAGGTATATTTCAATTCAGTGTCATTTATTTTGTTCCTCAATTTTTTCCAGCTTTTGTCACTAGGGGCTCTTCCCATTGCTCTTGTGTCCCTTTGCCATATTCTTATCACAGTGTGTGTGTGTGTGTGTGTGTGTGTGTTTGCACTTCCTTATCTTCCATCACTCCAAGATTCTCCAGTTCATCTTGTACATTCCCTGTCCCAAACCTAGAATCAGCCATTTACTTAAGAAATTCTGTTCATTTTCTTGGATAATGGTATCAAGAACCATGTCCTGGCCACTAGATCACTAGATAATCACTGTTATTATTATTATTATTTTTCTATTCTAGCCATAAGATGTCCTTTATGGCCCAAATGTTCACCTTTAATTTCAAGAAGAGATCACCTTTTTCCCATAACCTGTTAATACATACTGAGGATTAAGTTCTTTACTACATCTAGCTCAGGATTTTTAATTAAAAAGGAAGGGTGAAATTAAAAAAAAAAAAGGGAGATTTCAGAGAATTACCTTCCCCAGACTCCAATATTTTGTATCATTCATATTTAAATACTACTGCAAGAAAGGCAAAGGAAATCATTTCTCAGTCAACATTGCATGTGAGATTTGATTTCAGAAAATGTGGGATGCATCCAGGTCCAGCTTCTTCAGGCATGCAGGTGAGAATCTGAGCTTCAGTGACATCAAATGAGATCAGACCGAATTTTAGAAACATTTTTTTTCCCTAATTCTCATTTGAGCAAAGAGTGGCCAAATTTCCTTGAGAAGAAAGGAGGAGAACTGAACATCCTAACCTCGTAAACTCTTACCAACGCTGCTAAGATTAGTGTTAGGAATTAATATAATTGTGTATCTAACTCACAGAAAATTAATCTGATCAATGCCACAGTGTGAAACTAACACAAAAAAGCCATTTGTGGAAGAATAGAAAGTTTAGGGGTTTTCTAGACATAGATTACAATGGAAACTGAGAAGACCAAATGATAGAAATGCCCAGCAGCTCCTGGTGGAGAGATAAGAAAATAGAAATAATATGTATTTGAGTGTCCAAGGAAGTGCTCCATGGAGATAATGATTTTACTTGGGATGAAGCAGGCTTCCCTTTTTGGTGGTAAGTGAGTATTGGATTGGACTGAAAAGTATTGGATGGTATCAATAAGAAACTCTCCTAAATCTTTCTTTTGCTTTATTAATCCTTATTAATAGATTTGTACATTTTTCCTAGATGGTAAATTTAGCAGTAAACAGAATAAAATTGTCTCTCTTATGTTGCTCCCTTTGAATGTAAGACTTTCTTATATCTGTTATGTGAACTATACAAATGTCTCAGTTTGTATCTCTGTTATATAGATAGATCAGTAGGTCTGGATGGATAGAGTTTGATAGATAGATGATGATAGATGGTTGATAGATGGATAGATAAATGATCAATACAGCATATATCAATAAATAGTTGGGTGGATAGAAAGATAGATATCTTTTTAAAATATTTAACTGCTAGAAACCACAGACAAGATTCTATTCCTGTTTGCCATAGAGTTGGACAAAGAGCCTCTCTGGCTCCTAAGAGATTAGCAGTGTGGTTGGGGCATGATGTGGTTAAGAGCCATGAGTCCAGAACTGTCTCTACAGTGACTCACATTCTGACACCGACATTTAAATCTTACCCTGGTCCTAGGAATCTTGCTGTTCCTGAAGCCTATGTCAGAAGACAGTTGTTATGAACCACTAATATACTAAGGTGATTAATAAACTATCTACTAAGAGAAGGTATTTAAAAGCATTATTTTTAATGCAGCATCGTTACAATGTATTTTCAACAACCATAGAGGATATTTTTAAAATGGTAAGTTATCCTTTATATAGTATAATTTAAAAAGGAATAAAATGTTTATGGTAGAAACTGAATTTAAAACTCTAAACAACTAGAAATTATTGACAGTCTAAGCACAGGAAATAAACAGTCTAGATAACAGATTAAAATAAATTTCATAATGGATTGGACCAAATGACTGCATGTTCACAACTAAAATATGTTTCTTTCTGTTTCTCTCTCTCTCTCTCTCTCTCTCTCATTTTTCTCTCTCTTTTAGGTGTCCTAATGAAAGCACTATCAAAAGTTTCTACATTATTTGTTGATTGTTCAGAATACTGAACTACAAGGCTAAAAAAGTGTGAAAAAGCATTATGTAAATCATGTAGGAGTTTTCTCTATTTGGCAACATCCTGCCCTAATGGATCCTTGCTGTAAACTAAAGAGAGACCTTGACTTCAGAAAGATACCATCTCATACCAATTCCCCAGATTAATGTTTATTATGCCTGAAGAATCACATACATTTTTATTATTGACTTTCATTGTTTCTGTAAGCACTCAGGTGAATAGATTGTGACTAAATATTATGACTCTCACCGTATTTAGAAGAAAACAACACAGAAGGTAAGGGATTCAAGACTGGTAATTCACACATTCATGATCATATGGATTGATCTCCAAATGGAGTAGTCATTTCATAATACTTTTTATCTGTAGATTATTTCTAACCTTCAATTTCTCTGCTTTGCCTGAAATCATGCAACAAAATAGCAGCATAACTGAGTTCATTCTGTTAGGATTGACCCAAAATCCCATGAGACAGAAAATGGTATTTGTAATATTCTTCATTTTTTATGTGGGAACCGTAGTAGGGAATTTGCTTATTATTGTGACCATCAAGTATAATCCTACACTTGGGAGCCCCATGTACTTTTTCCTATTTTATTTGTCCCTTACAGATTTCTGCTTCTCAACATCCATAGCTCCCAGACTACTTGTGGATTCACTCTCTGCAAAAAAAAATCATAACGTACAATGAGTGCATGACTCAAGTCTTTGCCCTACATTTATTTGGCTGTATGGATGTCTTTGTGCTCATCTTCATGGCTGCTGATCATTATGTGGCCATCTGTAAGCCCTTACATTATCCAACCATCATGAGACGACAGGTCTGCACCATCCTTATTATTCTTGCATGGATAGGGTCTTTTATCCATTCTATAGCCCAGATTATCCTGGCCTTGAGACTGCCTTTCTGTGGACCCAATTTGATTGATCATTACTGCTGTGATTTGCAGCCCTTGCTGAAACTTGCTTGCATGGACACCTATAGGATCAACCTACTGTTGGTGTCCAACAGTGGGGCCCTTTGCTCAAGCAGTTTTGTGATTCTGATAATCTCATCTTGCATTCCTTGAGAAATCACAGTGAAGAAGGGAGGAAAAAAGCTCTTTCGACTTGCACTTCTCACATCACAGTAGTTATCTTAACCTTTGTTCCATGTATATTCATATATACACGTCCCCCAACCACTTTTCCCATGGACAAGATGGTGACTGTATTTTATACTATTGGGACCCCTTTTCTCAACCCACTCATCTACACCCTGAGGAATGCAGAAGTGAAAAATGCCAGAGAAGGTTCTGGCATATCAAAATTACCTCAGAAAGCAAAAGATGAATTAAGGACTTTGGTTGATTACTTAACCTGTACACATATCAAATACAATAGTGTTTATCTTGACTTGCTGGATGCACTCTAAAAAAGGCAGCTGATTTCCTTACTTTTCTCTGTACTTCTGTCCTCAAACTTCCTCATAATGGCAGCCTGGTTCTTACTTTATCTGAGAGCTCAACTCTGACACTATGGATTATGAAATACTTCTCACATCTTAGTCTACATCCTAGTTTGGTAGAGAGAAAGATATTTATGCAATCACAACTGTTCAAACAATAAACAGCTGGAAAGAAAGAGAAAGAAAGAAAAAGAAAGAAAGAAAGAAAGAAAGAAGAAAGAAAGAAAAAAGAAGAAGGACTTGTTCTCTATGGCTTTTAATTCTCTTAAAGCACATATCAATTAAAGAATCCTGCTTTCCTTTGATCACATTCAGAGCAAAGGAACTAACTGTGAGTCAAGAAGTTCTTTTCATTATATCATTAGTTCATCTTGAAAAATTTTTCATCCTAATGAACCCAAAGTCAAAAGGCTATATATGTATATGAATATATGTGATTTTTTTATTACATAATTGCTTTAATGTTTTTTGACTATTAGTATAACAGAGGCATTATGTATAGCATTTTCTAAATGTAGTATTAAAAAGACTTTATGATATCCAGATAATTTCTATGAATATTAAATAGGGGCTACAGCAAGAGACTTCTACAACTGTAAGGGGGGAAAGAAGTACAACTATTTGTGCTGTCCACACTAAATAAGAATTTACAATACACCATAGATACAACATATTTTCCACGATTTAAGTACAGAAAGGTAGAAACGACCTTGAAGAAAAAAAAATGTATATAATTCTATCTAAAATTGGGTTGCATCAATGGAATAAAAGAAAGTTTAAGAGGCATTCAGAAATATTCAGTATCCTTGTATCTAGAGTGTGAGAGAACTTACTTTGGCAGCAAGAAGCCATTTTCTTTCTTTGTTTGTGCTTCATTACTAAAGGGGTAGTGTGCATTATCAAGTTAAAATTGTCAATAGAATTTGATGCTCATAGTGAGCAGAGCAGATTCACAGCCATGCCTTGAATAGATGCATACCAGGGGTTGTATCATGAACTTCTAAAATTCATTCATTTCAGAGAATACAATAAACTAACTCAAAGGGACACATGCATGCCAAGGTTACAGCAGCATCATCCCCAATAACCAAATTGTGGAAATAGCTGCAGTGTCCATCAAATGATTAATTGGAAAGTATATGCTTTATTTAGGTATATGGTGAGTGAGAGATAGATAGATAGATAGATGATAGATGATAGCTAGATAGATAGATATAATGGCATGTGACTCAATTATCAACCAGAATGGGAAGTGAGATCTTGCCATTTCCCATGAAAAGGATGGAGCTAGAAAGTAGTGTGCAAAGTGAAAGCAGTCAGTCATAGAAAGATAAATACCATATGATTTCACTCATCTGAAAATTAAGAAACAAAACAAATGAGTATAGGAAAAAACAGAGCAAGTGTGTCAAATCAACAAACAGATTCTTAAGTATAGAGAACAAACTGATGGTTAGGAGGGTAGGTGGGTAGGATGACAGGTTAGATATGTGATGGGCATATAGTAGTACACTCACTAAGTTGCACACTTGTAACACCGGTTACACTGTATATTAGTAAACTGGCATTTAAACAAAAATTTAAATATATGCATCATACATATATACATACAAGGATCCCTTTACTCTACATCCTCATTAACATTTCTTATCTCTTGTGTTCTCGATAATTGTCAGTCTAACAGATGTGAAGTGATATATCATTATGATTTTGATATACATTTCCCTGAGAATGAGTGTTGTTGAGCACCTTTTGTTGTACAGTTAGCCATCTGTGTATCTTTGGGAAAAGGTCTATTCAGTCCTCTGCTTACTTTGTAATCAGAAGAGATGAAGGAGATCTCCATTGCTTCTGCTCAGTTTTCCTGTGAACCTGAAACTGCTCTAGAAACAGTCACCTATTAAAAAGACGTTAAGAAGAACACAAAAATTTAGTATTAGGCAAACTCCATCTATTCCATTAGCTCAGAAAAATATAGAAAATAAATAAAATAAGTTATAAAGGGGAAAGAAAAGTAAACTAGAATAAGATGAACTTATTCCCCCAAATTGAATAATCACATTAAAGGCAAATATACTGCACTTGAAAGAAAGAAGTTGACGCAATAGACAGAATAATATTCAGGGAGGAAACGTAAAGGAATAATGATATGCATGTCAGCATGATAAATCCTTTAAGAAAGAGACCATACTCTATGAGTGGTAGATGCGTAGTTGAATTTGCATGAAGCTACAGAATAGGCAATACTAAGACAGAGTGACATAAATACAGACAATAGTTACATCTGAGGGACTTAACTGTAAAGGAGCATGACAGAATTTTCTGAGTTAATTAGAATATTCTACATCTGGAATTTGTTATTGGCTATGGGAATATATACATTTATTAAAATGCATCAAACCATATACTTTAAAGGTCTGCAATTCATTATATGTGTTATTTGTCTCAGAGAAAAAAAATTATTACTAAAAAACATAATCAAAAATTAAACAAAACCTTTCCAATATATGTAAAAAAAAAATATCTATCAAGTCGAGCAAAAAAAGGCAGAACAGTGCCTTAGATTTTACCGAAATGAAAAACTTATGTACTGAAAAATATATCATCAATGATGTGTTAAGCCAACCCACATATTGGGAGAAAATACTCGCAAATCATGTATCTGAAAAGGAACTTGTTTTCAGATATATTAAGTTGTATAATGAACTTAATAATGCCAATTAATTTTTTAAAGAAATCTTATAAACTGGCAATATATGCCAAAAACCATACCTCCATAAAAATATACAAATAGCTAAAGAACATGAAAAGATGTTTAATACTTTTAGATAACAGGAAACACAAACCTCACCCATAATGAGATAAACTTTCCACCCACTAGGATGCCTAGAATAAAAAAAGAATCAAAACAGAAATAAAACAAAAAACAGTATCTAGTTTTAATAAGGTAGTAGAGAAATTGGGGTTCTCATAAATTGCTGGTGATAATGTTAAATGGTGCAATAACTTTGGAAAATAGTGTGACACCTCCTCAAAGGGTTAAGAAAGAAAATACATTGTATAATTATTTTTTTACAAAATATTAGAGAAGCTAATCTATAGTGAAAGGAAGTAGATTTGGGGACCCCTTGGTGGGTCAAACTGTTCAGTCTTGGACTGTTGATTTCATCTCAGATCATGATCTCAATGTCCTGGATTGAGCCTTACATTGCGCTCTACATTCATCATGGAGTCTGCTTAAGAGATTCACATTTTCCTGCTCCCTGCTGCCAAAGCTCTGGAATTTGATCTCTAATTCTCTTAAAAACAAAACAAAACCAAACAAAAAATAAATAAATAAAAAAAGAGAGCGAGCTAGAGAGAGAGAGAGATAAAGAGAAAAAGAAAGAAAAAGGAAAAGGAAAAGGAAAAAAAAAACAGAAAGTAGGCTACACTTGACTGGGACTGCTGGTGAATAATAAGTGACTAAATCAGGTATGAAGTTTCTTTTTTTTTTAATTTTTATCTTATTTATTATATTTTTATTATGTTAGTCACCATATAGTGTATCATTAGTTTTTGATGTAGGGTTCCATGATTCATTGTTTGAGTATAACACCCAGAGGAATTTCTTTTTAGAGTAGCAAAGATGTTGCAAAATCTGATAATGATGATTCACAGCCTTCTATACCAAAAAATATTACATTATATATTTCAAATGAGGGAATTATATTGTATGAGGAATATATATCAATAAAGTTGTTAAAATCAGATAAATATTTAATCTAACAGTCATTTGTACAGAATAAAATCCATACAGCAAAAACTATTAAAAATCTATTTTCCATGAACAGAAAATAAATAAGTATTCTATTAAAATTACTCTATCAGAGGAGTCAAAATGGTGGAGAAGTAGCAGGCTGAGATGACATCAGGTAGCATATCAGCAAGACAGTTTACAAAACCATTCCAAGCACTTAAAATTCCAACAGGAGACTGAAGAGAAGAAGAGCAGCAATTCTAGAAACAGAAAATCGAACATTTTCTAAAAGGTAGGACCTGCAGAGAAGTGAATCCAAAGTGATGAGAAGATAGACCACGGCCAAAGGGGCAGGCTCCCAGCAAGTGGTGGAGCAATGGAGCACAAAATCAGAACTTTTAAAAGTCTGCTCTACTGAGGGAGATTGCTCCAGAGGCTAAGCTGGGGTGAAGCCCCTGCGGGGTCTCAGGTCCCACGGGGTCACAGAAGGATCTGGGGTGTCTGAGTGTCACAGAGCTCCCAGGTATTAGAGTGAGGAAGCCAGCTACAGAGGCAGAGATGATGCGTGAGCTATCAACTTGGGGTTACTTTAAATTGTGATTGGTGGCACTGTCAGGCGTCTGCTCTGTGAGCAGAGACCTCACAAGATCTGGAGATAACCCCCTGGAAGAGCACAGAGATCTACTGGGTTTGGAGATTCCAGGTGGATCTCTGTGCCAGAGACAGAGAGGCTTGGTCACAGGCTGGGTGAGCTTGAAGTGTGGCCAGAGGCCAGGGAGACAGGAGTGATTGAGCACTTTTCTCCCAGTGTGCACTGAGGAATGGGGACCGAACTCTCGGTTCCACCAGGACAGAGACTGGGAGGCCACCATTTTCATTTTCATTCCCATACTCCAGAGCTCTATGGAAAGCGTTCAGGGAAAAAAAGCTCCCAAAAGCGAACCTGAGCAGATTACTTAGCCCGGCCCCAGGTAAGGGCAGTGCAATTCTGTCTTAGGCAAAGGCACTTGAGAATCACTATAGCAGGCCCCTCCCCCAGAAGATCAGCAAGAAATCTAGCAAGACCAAGTTCACTTACTAAGGAGAACAGTGGAATTCCAGAGGAGGAGAAAACAAAACATGGAAATCATGGCTTTCTCCCCATGATTCTTTAGTCTTACAGAGTTAATTAATTTTTTTAACTTTATTTTTTTCTTATAGTAATTTTTAAACTTTTACTCTTTCCTCTTTTAATGATTTTTTAACTAATTTATCTTAATACATTTCATTTAAAAAAAATCTTTTTGAACCTTCATTATTATAGTCATATTTTATCCATCATTGTATCTAAATTTATTTTTTGTATACACATAGGTTTTTTTCTTCTACAAAAATCTGGCATACAACTTCTTCTAATAGATCAAAATATACCCTAAATCTAGCACAAGGCTTTGTCCTAGACTCCATCCTGAGCAAATTCTCTCCAATTTCTTTGTCTTTATTCTCCCAACAAACTTACCAACTCCTTCTTTAGAAATTAAAAAAAATAATAATCTTTATACTCATATTCCAACCCTTCATTGTATTTACTCTTATTTTGTGTATATATATATATTTTTTTCCATTCTTTAAAATTTTGGGAGATACTTTCTTCTAAGACACCAAAATTCTCCCAAAATTAAGTGGACAACTGTATTCTACTCACCTATCTAATATATATATTTTCTTTTTTATATTTTTCTTTAATTTTCATTTTTTTAATTTTATTTTTGAACTTCCTTTTACCCTTTCTTCCCTCCCACAATTTGGGGTCTCTTCTGATTTGGTCGAACCACATTTTAATGGGGTCTTTTAGTATTTTATTTGCTCCTTTATATATTTTTATCTGGATAAAATGACAAGACAGGAAAAAATTACCACAAAAAAAAAAGAACAAGAGGTAGTATCGAAGGCTAGGACTTAAGGACTTAATCAATAGAACATTGGCAATATGTCAGATCTAGAATTCAGCATGACAATTCTCAAGATGCTAGCTGGGCTTGTAAAAGGCATGGAAGATATTGGAGAAACCCTGTCTGGAGAAATAAAAAACCCTTTCTGGAGAAATAAAAGAACTAAAATCTAACCAAGTTGAAATTTTAAAAATAGCTATTAACGAGGTGTAATAAAAAATGGAGGCTCTTACTGATAGGATAAATGAGGCAGAAGAAAGAATTAGTGATATATAAGAACAAATGACAGAGAATAAAGAAGTGGAGCAAAAGAGAGAAAACCAACTACCAGACCACATGGGGAAAATTTGAGAGATAAGTGATACCATAAGACGAAACAACATTAGAATGATTGGGATTCCAGAAGAAGAAGAAAGAGAGAGGGGAACAGAAGGTATATTGGAGAGAATTATTGTCGAGAATTTCCTTAATATGGTAAAGGAAACAAGCATCAAAATCCAGGAGGCACAAAGAACCCCCTCAAAATCAAGAATATGTCCATACCCTGTCATCTAACAGTAAAATGTACAAGTCTTAGTAACAAAGAGAAAATCCTGAAAACAGCCCAGAATAAGAAGACTATAACTAATATAATGGTAAAAATATTAGACTGGCAGCAGACATCCAGAGACACCTGGCAGGCCAGAAAGAGCTGGCATGATATATTCAAAGCACTAAATGAGAAAAACATGCAGCCAAGAATACTATATCCAGCTAGGCTATCATTGAAAATAGAAGGAGAGATGAAAAGCTTCCAGGAGAAATAAAAACTGAAAGAATTTGCAAACACCAACAGGAAATATTGAAAGGGGTCCTCTAAGCAATGAGAGAGCCTAAAAGTAGTAGATCAGAGAGGAACAGAGATAATATACAGTAATAGTCACCTTATTCAATACACTGACACTAAATTCATATCTCTCAATAGTTACCCTGCGTGTTAATGGGCTAAATGCCCCAATCAAAAGACATAGGGTATCAGAATGCATAAAAAACAAAACCCATAAATATGCTGTCTACAAGAAGCTCATTTTAGACCCAAAGACACCTCCAGATTTAAGGAAAAAAATTCACCTTTCCTAATGGACATTGGAAGAAAGCTGGGGTAGCAATCCTTATGCCAGATCAATTAGATTTTAAGCAAAAAAAACTATAATAAGAGATGAGGAAGGACACTATATCATACTCAAAGGGTCTGTCCAGCAAGAAGATCTAACAGTTTTAAATATTTATTCCCCTAACATGGGAACAACCAACTATATAAACCAATTAATAACAAAATCAAAAAAACACATCAACAATAATAAAATAATAATATTATTTAACACTCCCCTCACTGAAATGGATAGATCATCCAAGCAAAATATCAACAAGGTAATAAAGGCCTTAAAGTACATGCTGGACCAGAAAAACATCACAGATATATTCAGAACATTCCATCTCAAAGCAACAGAATACACAGTCTTCTCTAGCGCACATGGAACATTCTCCAGAATAGATCACATTCTGGGTCATAAATCAGGTCTCAAGAAGTTTCAAAAGATTGGGATCATTTTCTGCATATTTTCAAACCACAATGTTCTGAAGCAAGAACCAACCACAGGAAGAAATTTGGAAAGAACCCAAATACATGGAGACTAAACAGCATCCTTCTAAAGAATGAATGGGTCAACCAGGAAATTAAAGAATTGAAAAAAAAAACATGGAAACAAATGATAATGAAAACACAGTTGTTCAAAATCTGTGGGACACAACAAAGGCAGTCCTGAGAGGAAAATATACAGTGAAACAAGCCTTTCCCATGAAGCAAGAAAGGTCTTAAATATACAACTTAACCCTACACCTAAAGGAGCTGGAGAAAGAAAACAAAGAAAGCCTAAACTTACAGATGAAGAGAAATCATAAAGATCAGAGAAGTCAGTGAAATAGAAACCAAAAAATAATAGAACAAATCAAGAAAACTAGTAGCTGGTTCTTTGAAAGACTTAATGAGATTAATAAACCCCTGAGTAGACTTATCAAAAAGAAAAAAGAAAGGACCTAAATAAATAAAATTATGAATGAAAGGGGAGAGATCACAACCAACACAAAAGAAATGCAAACAATTATAAGAACATATTATGAGCAACTATATGCCAGCAAATTTGACAATCTGGAAGAAATGCATGCATTCCTAGAGACATATAAACTACCACAACAGAACCAGGAAGAATAGAAAACCTGAACAGACCCATAACCATTAAAGAGATTGAAACAGTCATCAAAAATCTCCAAATAAACAAGAGGCCAGGGCCAGATGGCTTCCCAGGTGAATTCTACAAAACATTTAAAGAAGAATTAATTCCTATTCTCCTGAAACTGTTCCAAAAAATAGAAATGGAAGGAAAACTTCCAAACTCACTTTATGAGGCCAGCATCATCTTGATCCCAAAACCAGAAAAGGGGCCCATCAAAAAAGAGAATTATAGATAAATATCCTTGATGAACACAGATGCCAAAATTCTCACCAAAATGCTAGCCAATAGAATCCAACAGTACATTAAAATGATTATTCACTATTGCCAAGTCGGATTTATTCCAGGGCTGCAAGGTTGGTTCAACATTCACAAATTAATCAGTGTGATACAAAACATTAATAACAGAAAGAACAAGAACCATATGATACTCTCAATTGATGCTGAAAAAGATTTGACAAAGTACAGCATCCCTTCCTGATCAAAACTCTTCAAAGCTTAGGGACAGAGGGCACATACCTGAGTATCATCAAAGCCATCTGTGAAAAACCCACCACAAATATCATTTTCAAAGGAGAAAAACTGAAAGCTTTTCCACTAAGTTCAGGAACACAGCAGGGATGTCCATTGTCACCACTGCTATTCAACATAGTACTAGAAGTCCTAGGCTCAGCAGTCAGACAGCAAAAAGAAATTAAAGGCATCCAAATCAGCAAAGAAGAATTCAAACTATCACTCTTTGCTGATGATAAAATACTATATTTGGAAAACCCTAAGGACTCCACTCCAAATCTGCTAGAACTTGTATAGGAATTCAGTAAGGTGTCAAGTTATAAAATCAATACACAGAAATCAGTTGCATTTCTCTACACCAACAACAAGACAGAAGAAAGAGAAATTAAGGAGTCAATCCTATTTACAATTGCACCCAAAACCATAAGATACCTAGGAATAAACCTAACCAAAGAAACATAGAATCTTCACTCAGAAAACTATAAAGTACTCATGAAAGTAATGGAGGAAGACACAAAGAAATGGAAAAATGTTCCATACTCATGGACTGGAAGAAGAAATATTGTGAAAATGTCTATGCTACCTAAAAAAAAATATACACATTTAATGCAATCCCTATCAAAATCCCACCCATTTTTTTTCAAAGAAATGGAACAAATAATCCTAAAATTTATATGGAACCAGAAAATACCTCGAATAGCCAGAGGAATTTTGAAAAAGAAAGCCAAAGTTAGTGGCATCACAATTCCGGATTTCAAGCTCTATTACAAAGCAGTCATCATCAAGGCAGTATGGTACTGGCACAAAAACAGACACATAAATCAATGGAACAGAATAGAGAGCCCAGAAATAGACCCTCAACTTTATGGTCAACTAATCTTTGGCAAAGGAGGAAAGAATGTCCAATGGAAAAAAGACAAGTCTCTTCAACAAATGGTGTTGGGAAAATTGGACAGCCACATGCAGAAAAATGAAATTGGACCATTTCCTTATACCACACATGAAAATAGACTCAAAATAGGTGAAGGATCTCAATGTGAGAAAGGAATCCATCAAAATCCTTGAGTAGAACACACGCAACCTTTTCGATCTCAGCTGCAGCAACATCTTCCTAGGAACATTGCCAAAGGCAAGGGAAGCAAGGTTAAAAATGAACTTTAGGGACTTCATCAAGATCAAAGCTTTTGCACAGCAAAGGAAACCATTAACAAAACCAAAAGACAACTGACAGAATGGGAGAAGATATTTACAAATGATGTATCAGATAAAGGGCAAGTATCCAAAATTGTAAAGAACTTATCAAACTTAACACCCAAAGAACAAGTAATCCAATCAAGAAATGGGCAGAGGAGATGAACAGAAATTTCTAAAAGAGGACATCCAGATGGCCAACAGACACATGAAAAGGTGCTCCACATCATTCCACATCAGGGAAATACAAATCAAAACCACAGTGAGATACCACCTCACACCAGTCAGAATGGCTAATATTAACACGTCAGGAAATGACAGATGCTGGTGAGGATGCAGAGGAACGGGGATCCTCCTACACTGTTGGCAGGAATGCAACTGATGCAACCACTCTGGAAAACAGCATGGAGGTTCCTCAAAAAGTTAAAAATAGAGCTACCCTATGACACAGGGATTGCGCTACTGGGTATCTACCATAAAGGTACAAATGTAGTGATCCAAAGGGGCACATGCACCCGAATGTTTATAGCAGCAAATGTCCACAATGGCCAAACAATGGAAAGAACCTAGATGTCCATAAACAGATGAATGGATAATGAAGAGATGGACTATATATACAATGTATTACTTTGCATCTATCAAAAGAAATGAAATCTTGCCATTTGCAATGACATGGATGGAACTAGAGGGTATTATGCTTAGTGAAATAAGTCAATCAGAGAAAGACAATTATCATATGATCTCTCTGATATGAAGAAGTTGAGGGACAATGTGGATCATGAGGAGGGTAGGAAAAGAATAAATGAAAGAAGATGGGATTGGGAGGGAGACAAAACAAAAGAGACTCTTAATCTCACAAAACAACCAATGGTTGCCGGGGGGAGAGAGGTAGGGAGAGAGTGGGAGTTTATGGACATTTGGGAAGGTATGTGATGTGAAGTGTGTAAACCTGCGATTCACAGACCTGTACCCCTGGGGCTAATAATACATCATATATTAATACAAAAATAAGGAAAATAAATTACTGTATCACAGTGACTTGGATCTTTATCCTGATTAAAATTTTAAATGATCAAGATCATATTTGAAAATTTTTTTGTATAATTTATACAGAATGGCTCATATAAATTTTATTATTGGGAAATAAATAGCATGTGATATAAGAAATGGCCATCTCTTTCTAATCTGCAAAATGGTGCCATAGGAACCAAACCCAGGGACATCTGATTTAACATCCAAGTGCAGAGCACAGTGTTGTCCACTAAATGCAAAATTTCTATGTGTTGCTAGAGTAGTCCATGTTCCAGGTACTTGAGGAGCATATCACAAAACCCTCACTGGAGCTGAGGGTTGAGGGTGAGGAACAAATTTTTGAGTCAGGAGAGCCTGACTAGTCAAGCTCCAACTAAACAGCCCCAAAGGTCTGCCTTTATAAAAATTAGGCATTGTTTGCCTTTTTGTATTGCCATTTATTACCACATGGATGTATGATGATGGGGATTATGCTAAGTAAGGCAAACAGGAAGACAGACACTATATGATCTGATTAGCATGGGGAATCTTAAATAATAATTGCTTTTTAAAAATGAACTTATAAATAGAGAGACCATATTGGTGGTTGCCGCAGTGGGGGATAGGAAGGGTACATGAAATAGGTGAAGGTGGTCAAGGGAAGAAATTTCCAGTTATAAAGTAAACAAATATTACCCGATGGGAATGTAATAATGTACTAGAGTCTGTAGTTAATAATACTATATTGTGTCGCTCTCGACCCGCAAGAACGACCCTCAGACGAGGTGGGTGGCA
>NC_081557.1:14995560-15023608 GCF_022355385.1 Mustela nigripes
ATTTATTCTTCTCCTACCCACTTAAGCCCCCATGTTGCATCACCACTTCCTCATATCAGGGAGATCATATGATAGTTGTCTTTCTCTGCTTGACTTATTTCACTAAGCATGATACGCTGTAGTTCCATCCATGTTGTCACAAATGGCAAGATTTCATTTCACACCAGTCAGAATGGCTAAAAGTAATTCTTAAAAAAATCCTCAAACACTGAAAGTGAAGACAAGAAATTGCCTGAGATTTCACTTCCCCTTCTTACAAATCCAACAGGTCTTGATGTGTCTACAACAGTTCCTTTCATTGCTTTATCTACTTTTATCTCTACCTCCTCCTAATAGATTGATTGCTATCCCAGGCTGAAAGCATCGATTTATTTTGATAGTACAAGTAACTGCTCATATGATAATAATAAACCAATTTTGTAATTTCACAAATGGGGTAACAGAAGCCCCATGAAGCTAAAGGATTTATCTAAAATTATAACACCATGGTATCAGAAGGAGAAGTATACAATTTTTGTCCTCTATTTAACTATACCTACCACCTCTTGACTATAAGAGCTTGATATCAAATAAGGGACCATAAATTCATGGACTCAAAGATCATAGATTGTATTTTAAGACAAACCCGTGGAGATAACCCACACTCAACTTCTTGAACACTCATAGCAGTATTCAGAAGGGAAAATATGGGAACATGTTTTTAATTCTCGGGCAAAGATAGGATGACCCTTTCTAGATATATGAACATTACCATATCCTCTAACTCTTAATTGATTCAAAATTAGTTGGCTGTCTTACACAGAATGAGAACTACTAAATTCCTAAAAACAAGCAAATGAAAACAAAAATTAAAAAGCCTGAGTTCCATGGTTAGATGTGTGACTAGAGAATTGCTTTATGTCTCTGGACTTTGTTTCTTCATATAATGCGAATGAATGGGCTAAAAATGGAGGTAAAGTGATCAAAATATGTATACCTCAATTTCTATAAATATTCATGCCAAGCAGCAGTGAGTACCCATTTTTCCTTTTCCAACTACTATCATTCTCCATTTATTTTGAGTGAAAAATAAATGTTGTTTCCTTGTTATGTTTTTCTTTCAGATAATTTCATTATCTTTGGGAACTTGGTGTACTAGATTTATTCCATGAGAAAAATGAACAATGAAACAGAATTCATTTCCTGGGCTCTTTCTCAGAACATAGAGGTTTGAAGAAGTTTGTTTTGTGGTGATTTATTTTTTCTTCAAGGTCATTTTCTGGAAAACCTCCTCATCAGGCTTTTTACATGGGTACAGATTTGAAGTTCCCCATGTATTTCTTTCACAACTGACAATTTATCATCTCATATGATCAGAAGTAGAAGGGTGAGTACAGTATATTCAGGTACTTTGAGAGAGGCTATATTCAGATAACTTTTTTTTCACAGTATATTGTTGTAAGTTTTCTACTTCATTATTATTGATGTTAATATCTTGTTGTGCCTAATTTATTAATTAAACTTTATCCTAGATATACATGTATAAAAAAAATTATATAAGGAGTTAAGTACTATTATTTTTTCAGACATCCACTGGGGGATTTTGAAACAAGGGGCCTGACTTCTCAGGAAGGCCCTAGATGTTCTGAATCAGCACCCATGATATGTTGTTGAACTCCCATACCCAGACCTCTAATCAAAGGGTAGAAATGGGAGAAGCGCCACACGTTATTAACCCTAGTGACCCACTATCAAGTTTTTTGCTTACTATTCCCTTTAACTTATGTTCTTCTTGCTTCAAAGTCTTCATTCCAATGAGAGAAACATTTCCAGCAGGAGACACAACAACTCTATTGAACAGAGTGTTAGGACTGCTGCCTGACCACTTTAGATAGCTCATGTCTTTGAATCTAAAGGCAAAAGAGTAAGTTGGTGTGCTGGCTAGGGTAACTGATCCTGGCAACCAAGGGGAAATTTATTACTACTGCAGAGTGGAGATAAGGAAGAGTACACCAAGAATACAGGAGATCCATAGGACCACTTTTAGTGTCACCATACTCTGTGATCAAGGGCAATGGAATACTAAAACAACACAATCCAGGCAGAACTATTAATGACCCAGATACTTAAGGAATGAAGGTTTGTGTCACCCCACCAGCTAAAGAAACACAACCATCTTTCCTGTTTGCTGAAGGCACAATGAATACAGAATGAATAATAGAAGAAAGTAATTATAAATTAATCATGGGACTGTTACAAAAATGAAGATGGTAATTATTTATTTATTTATTTAAATTTATTTTCAGTGTACCAGAATTCATTGTTTATGCACCATACCCAGTGCTCAATGCAAAATATGCCTTCCCTAATACCAACCACCAGGTTCCCCCAACTTCTCACCCTCTGCTCCTTCAATACCCTCAGATCAGAATATGGTAATTATTTTATTTACTCTTTATATTATGGATAGGTATATGTGTGTAAATATATATATTTAAAGCAAATGTTTTTTGCTTGTTTCTTTTCTTCACTTTCTCATCTTACCGTGAAATTAAAGATATGTGGAATTTGTGCCATATCCTATTTGTCTTTTATTTTCCATCATGGTTTTAGCTAACTAAACATCAAGGGGAAAATACAAATCACCCGAAAGTTTTACCTTGCCTTTTTTTGGAGGTTTTAGTGCATTTTCATGTGCATACAGAATAGTTGTACAATATTAGGTGGAATTATAACCATGTGTAGTCTTTATTTGGAGTTTAGGTGTTATTTATGGAGATTACACACACATGCACACACACACACAGTGTGGATAATAAATGGACTGTTTAATTTTATGTGTTAACTTATCTAGACCACTGGAAACTCAGATATTGGTTTGACTCTTGCTTTTGGTGATGACTAAGATTTTTCTGGATGATATTAACTTTTGTATTGGGAGAGTGAATAAAGTAGATTGCTCTAACTAAAGTGGCTCCTCATCCAACCAAATGAAGGCCTGAAAATTATGTAAGACTAACCTGCCATGAATAAGAGGGGATTCTCCTGCCTGAGAGCCTGCAAACTACACCATTAGCTCTTCCTGCCTCATGTTTCCACTCTGACACATAACTCTTCCTGATGTACACAGAGCTCCTGCCTGTGGACCTGAACTGGGACATCAACTCTTACAGGCTCATAGCAGTTTCTGGTGTTCAGACTCAAAATGGGACATTGATTCTGCAGATTTTGCACTCTTCATCTTCCATCTAAACAAAAACAAATTCTTTCTAATGAATCATTGTGTGTGTGTGTGTGTGTGTGTATGTGTGTGTGTGTGTGTGTCTATTCTGAAAGATGTCACATTTTCATTGATCAGGAGACTCAATATTGTTTAGAAGTCAGTAAGATATGAAACAATTCACTTTTAATAAACCCATATTAAAACTCCAATGGCAATTTTTGAGGATATAGAAAAATCAGCTGACAGTTTCATATGGAATCTCAAGGGACCTTTAGTCAAAAGAAAAGAAATAAATATTGAAAAGAAAAAGTTTTAAGTCTCACATCTCCTGATTTTAAAGCTTATCATAATATTATAGTAATGAAAACAGTGTGGTAATGGCATTAAGACAGGTACTTAGACAAATGGAATAGATTGGAGAGCCCAGAAAAATAACATCTCCTATAGGGTCACCTTACTTTCTACAAGGGTATCAACATCACCTAATAGGAAAAGGACAGTTTTTTCCAACAAATAGTTTGGAGAAACTCGAGATTCATGTGCAAAAGAATAAAGGTAGAACTTAACTTACACCACATACAAAATAAACTGGAAATGGATCAAATACCTAAGTATAAGAACTAAAACTGTAAAATATTTAGAAGAAAAAATAAAAAGCTTCAAGGGGTGCCTGGGAGGCTTAGTAGGTTAAAGCCTCTGCCTTTGGCTCAGGTCATGATTGCAGGGTCCTAGGATCGAGCCCCACATCTAGCTCTCTGCTCAGTGGGGAGACTGAATCCTCCTCTCTCTCTCTCTCTCTCTCTCCTCTCTCTCTCTCTCTGCCTGCCTCTCCACCTACTTGTGATCTCTGTATGTCAAATAAATAAAACCTTAAAAAAAGGAAAAATCTTCAAGACATTATTTTATGAAATAATTTCTTGAATATGACAATAAAAAAAGCTTACAGAAGAAATAAATTTTAAAATTGAATAAGCTCAGAGTTAAAAACTTCTATGCATCAAAGGCCACAATCAATAGAGTGAAAAGGCAGCTCATGGAATTCGTAAAACTCAATATCAATAAAATCCTTGAATAAACAAACATTTATCAAAAAATGTGCATACAAATGGGCAATGATCAGATGAGAAAATACCCAACATCACTAAACACTTATGTACCTACTGTTCATAGGAATATAAAAATGGCATAGCAACTATGAAAGACAGTATGACATTCCAGAAAATGATTCCAGATCATTCCAATGATCAAGTGATCTCTAATTTCCACCTCCAGGTATATAACAAAAACATTGGAAGTGAGGATTTGGAAGAAATATGTGTACCTTCATGTCCATATCAGCAATAGTCACATTAGCAAAAATAGGTAAGGCACCCAAGTGTCCATCAACATATGAATAAACAGAATGTGGTACACATACAGTGAAATATTATTCAGCATATAAAAGGAAGATTCCTGAGCCACGCTACAACAGAAATACACTTTGATGACATATTAGGTGAAATAAGCCATTTATGTTTAAAAAAACCTCATATTTTATAATAGGTTTATATTAACAGGGAAATGGTGAAAAAGAGATTTCCACCTGCTCTGTGCTCAGTTTCCTCTACTACCATCTTACATAGAAGAGTACATTAGTTCACAAGTAATTGACTTCATGGGAACCCATTATTTTTAACCAACAAACATATTTTATTCAGATTACTTTCACTAATGGCATTTTTCTCCTCCAGAATCTCATCCAGCATACCACATTAAATTCAGTTGACATATCTTCTTCAGCACCTCCAGACAGTGAGTTATAGATACTCTCTTATTTATTTCAAGTACAATTAACATACAGCACTTTATTCCTTTTAGGTGTGTAAAATAATGATGCTACATTTCTATAGCTAATGCAGTGTCTATCACATAACTCTTCTCAACTGTTTTTTGTTTTTGATGAACTTGACTGTTTTGAGAAGAACTAGTGAGACATTTTACATAAAAACCTTCACTTGGTGTTTGTTTGATATTTTACTCAAGATTGGACAAGGGTTATGGTTATTAGGAGAAAGATCACAGAGGCCAAGCTCTATTTGCATCAGATCATCCCAGTGGGTACATACTTTCAATGTGATTCAGCACAATTGATGTTAAACTTGACCACCTGGTTAAGGTAGTATTTTCCACATTTCTCCTCTCTAAAATTACTCCTTCCATCCCAATGCACAGTGAGCCTTTTGGAAGGAACTCATTTGCGTACACTCTACAAATAAGAGAATGAGAATTAGCCTACAATCCTTTGAGAGAAGAGTAACTGCAGTATCATTAGGGATTCTTTTATTATGGGAGATTTGTCTAGTTTCCCCTATTGATTACTTATTTAAGTGTTTAATATCATTATAAACTTGTGGATTATTTAAACTATGAGTTACATTTCAATTCAGTGTCACTTATTTTGTTCCTTAATTTTTTCCAGTTTTTGTCACCAAGGGTTCTTCACATTGCTTTTGTGTCCCTTTGACATATTCTCATCACAGTTTGTGTGTGTGTGTGTGTATGTGTTTGCACTTCCTTATCTTCCATCACTCCAAGATGCTCCAGTTCATCTTGTACATCCCCCGCCCTAGACCTAGAATCAGCCATTTACTTAAGACATTCTGTTCATTTTCTTGGATAGTGGTATCAAGAACCATGTCCTGGCCACTAGATCACTAGGTAATCACTGTTATTATTATTATTTTTTTTTATTCTAGCCAAACAACATCCTTTACGGCCCAAATAATAACCTTTAATTTCAAGAAGAGATCACCTCTTTCCCATAATCTGTTAATACATATCGAGGATTAAGTTCTTTACTACTTCTAGCTCAGGATTCTTAATTAAAAAGGAAGGAGGCAAAAAAGGAACAAAAAAAAAAAAAAAAAAAAAGGAAGGGAGATTTCAGGTAATTACCTTCCCTCGACTCCAATATTTTGCATCACTCATGTTTAAATACCACAGCAGGAAAGGAAAAATGGGGAGCATTTTCTTTCCAGTCAACATTCCATGTAAGATTTGACTTCAGAAAGTGTGGGGTGCATCCAAGAACAGCTTCTTCAGGCGTGCAAGTGAGAACCTGAGCTTCAGTGACATCAAATGAGATCAGACAGAATTTTAAAAACATCTTTTTTCTTTTTCTTTTCTTTTTTTTTTTTAAGATTTTATTTATTTATTTGACAGAGAGAAATCACAAGTAGACAGAGAGGCAGGCAGAGAGAGAGAGAGAGGGAAGCAGGCTCCCTGCTGAGCAGAGAGCCCGATGCAGGACTTGATCCCGGGACCCTGAGATCATGACCTGAGCTGAAGGCAGTGGCTTCACCAACTGAGCCACCCAGGCGCCCCCATTTTTTTTTTTTAAATTCTCATCTGAGCAAAGAATAACCAAATTACCTTTAGAAGAAAGAAGAACTGAACATCCTAACCTTCAGGTAAGCTCTTATCAAAGCTGATAAGATTAGTTTTAGGGATTAACATAACTGTGTATCTAACTCACAGAAAATTAATCTGATCAATGTCACAGTGTGCATCTGACACATAAAAGCCATTTGAGGAAGGAAAGAAAGTTTAGAGGATTTTCTAGACATAGATTACAATGGAAACTGAGAACACCGAATAATAGAAATGCACAACAGCAACTGGTGGAGACATAAGCAAATAGAAATAATACCTATTTGAATGTCCAGGGAAGTGCTCCATGGAGATAATGATTTTACTTGGGATGAAGGAGGCATCCCTTTTTGGTGTAAGTGAGTATTGGATGTGACTGAAAACTATTGGATTTTATCAATAGGAAAGTCTCCTAGATTTTTCATTTCCTTTTTAATACTTATTAATAAGTATGTACTTTTTCCCTAGATGATAAATTTAGCACTAAACAGGATGCCTCTCTTATGTTGCTCTCTTTAAATGTAAGCCTCATATATATTATTATGTGAACTATATAAATGTCTCAGTCTGTATCTCTATTATATAGATAGATGAATAGCTCTGGATGGATAGAGGATAGATAGATGATGATAGATGATTGATAGATAGATGATAAATACAGCATATATCAATAAGTAGTTGGGTGGATAGAAAGATAGATATCTTTTTATAATATTTAACTGTTAGAAACCAAGGACAAGTTTTAATTCTTGTTTGCCAAAAAGTTGGACAAAGAGCATATCTGGCAAAAACCTAAGAGTGCAGAGAAATCATACTGATTAGCAGTGTGGTTGGGGCATAATGTGGTTAAGAGCCATGAGTCCAGAACTGTCTCTACAGTGACTCACCCTCTGACACAGACATTTAAATCTTACGCTGATCTGAGGAATCTTGCTGTCCCTGCAGCCATTCTCAGAACACAGTTGTCATGAACCTTATGAAACACTAATATACCAAGGTGATTAATAAATCAACCACTAAGAGGAGGTATTTAAAAGCCTTATTTTTAATGCAGCATCATTATGATGTATTTTCAACAAATAAAAGGGGTATTTTAAAATGGTAAGTAATCCTTTATATCGTATAATATAAAAAATGAAAAAGTTTATGATATAAACTGAATTTAAAACTCTAAACAAATAGAAATTATTGAGAGTTAAAGTACAAGAGATAAACAGTCAAGCTAACAGATTAAAATAAATTTCATAATGGATTGGACCAAATGACTGAATGTTCACAGCTTAAATATTGTTTGTTTCTCTTTTGTTGTCTCTCTCTCTCTCTCATGTTCGTCTCCCTTTTAGGTGTCATTATGGAAAACACTATCAAAAGTTTCTACATAATTCCTTGATTGTTCAGAATACTTACTAGAAAATACTTCATAACTGAACTACAAGGCTCAAATAGTGTGAATAAGCAGTATGTAAATATTGCATGAGTTGTCTCCATTTTGCCACATCCTGTCATTATAGGTCCTTGCTGTAAACTAAAGAGAAGCCTTCACTTCAGAAAGATACCATCTCATACCTATCTCCTAGATTAATGTTTATTATGCCTAAAGAATTACATACACTTTTATTATTGACATATTTCATTGCTTCCGTAAGCACTCAGGTGAATAGATTGTGAATAGCTATCATGATCCCCACCTTATTCAGAAGAAAACAACACGGAAGGTAAGGGATTACACACTGATAATTGACACATCCATGATCATATGGATTTGAACTTCAAATGAAGTAGTCATTTAATAATACTTTTTTTTAAAGATTTTATTTATTTATTTGACAGACAGAGATCACAAGCAGGCAGAGAGGCAGGCAGAGAGAGAGGAGGAAGCAGGATCCCCGCTGAGCAGAGAGCCCGATGCGGGACTTGATTCCAGGACCCTGAGATCATGACCTGAGCCGAAGGCAGCGGCTTTAACCCACTGAGCCACCCAGGCACTCCAATAATACTCTTTATCTGTAGATTATTTCTAACTTCCATTTCTCCACTTTGCCTGAAACAATGCAACACAACAACAGCGTAACTGAGTTCATACTGTTAGGATTGACCCAAAATCCCATGAGACAGAAAATGGTATTTGTAATCTTCTTCATTTTTTATGTGGGAACCATGGTAGGGAATTTGCTTATTATTGTGACCATCAAGTACAGCCCTACACTTGGGAGCCCCATGTACTTTTTCCTATTTTATTTGTCCCTTACAGATTTCTGCTTCTCAACATCCATAGCCCCCAGACTACTTGTGGATTCACTCTCTGCAAAAAAAATCATAACGTACAATGAGTGCATGACTCAAGTCTTTTCCCTACATTTATTTGGCTGTATGGAGATCTTTGTGCTCATCTTCATGGCTGCTGATCGTTATGTGGCCATCTGCAAGCCCTTACATTACCCAACCATCATGAGACAACAGGTCTGCACCATCCTTATTATTCTTGCATGGATAGGGTCTTTTATCCATTCTATAGCCCAGATTATCCTGGCCTTGAGACTGCCTTTCTGTGGACCCAATTTGATTGATCATTACTGCTGTGATTTGCAGCCCTTGCTGAAACTTGCTTGCATGGACACCTATAGGATCAACCTACTGTTGGTGTCTAACAGTGGGGCCCTTTGCTCAAGCAGTTTTGTGATTCTGATAATCTCATATATTGTCATCTTGCATTCCTTGAGAAATCACAGTGCAGAAGGGAGGAAAAAAGCTCTCTCAACTTGCACTTCTCACATCATAGTAGTAATCTTATCCTTTGGTCCATGTATATTCATATATACACGCCCCCCAACCACTTTCCCCATGGACAAGATGGTGACTGTATTTTATACTATTGGGACCCCTTTTCTCAATCCACTCATCTATACCCTGAGGAATGCAGAAGTGAAAAATGCCATGAGAAAGCTCTGGCATATCAAAATTACCTCAGAAAGCAAAAGATGAATTGAGGACTTTGGTTGATCACTTAACCTATACACATATCAAATATAATAGTGTATATCTTGACTTGTTGGATGCACTCTAAAAAGGACAGCTGATTTCCTTTCCTTTATGTGTACTTCTGTCCTCAAACTAGTAGCTTCCCTCATAATGCCAGCCTGGTTCTTACTTTACCTGAGAGCTCAACTCTGACACTATGGATTATGAAATACTCCTCACATCTCAGTCTACACTCTGTTTTGGTAAAGAGAAATATATGTATACAATCACAACTTTTCAAACAATAAACAGCCAGAAAGAATGAAAGAAAGGACAGAAGGAAGGAAGGAAGGAAGGAAGGAAGGAAGGAAGGAAGGAAGGAAGGTCAGTCAGTCTTGTTCTCTATGACTTGTATTTTTCTCTAAAGCACATTTCATTTAAGGTATCCAACTTTCCCTTGAGCACATTCAGGGCAAAGGAGCTAACTGTGAGTCAAGAAGTTCTTTTCATTATATCAATAGATTATCTTGAAAAAAGTTTCATCCTAGTGAAAAAAGGTGCTCTCTGTCTCTCTTTCTCTCTCTCTCTCTCTATATATATAAATGAATATATGTAATTTTTTTCTTATACATTTGCTTTAATGTTTCCTTTGACTATTAGGATAACAGAGGCATTATGTATAGGATTTTCTAAATGTAGTTATACAAAGGCATTATGATATTCAGATAATTTCTATGATTTTTAAATGGGGCTACAGCAAGAGACTTCTACAACTCTAAGAGGGAAATAAGTAAAACAATTTATGCTGTCAAGAGTGAATAAGAATTTACAATACACCATAGATACAACATACTATCTAAGAATGAAGTACAGAAAGGTAAGAACAACCTTAAAGGAAAAAAAATGTATATAATTCTATCTAAAATTGGGTTGTATCAATGGAATAAAAGAAAAGTTTGAGAGGCATTCAGAAATACTCAGTATCCTTGTATATAGTTAATGGAGTGTGAAAAAATTTACTTTTGAAGCCAGAAGCCATTTTCTTTTCTGTTGGTGCCACATTACTAAAGGGGTAGGGTAGTGTGCATTATCAAATTAGAATAGCCAATAGAATTTGATGTTCATAGTGAGCAGAGCAGATTCACAGCCATGCCTTGAATAGAGGCATACCAGGGGTTGTATCATGAACTTCTAAAATTCATTCATTTCAGAGAATACAAAAAACTAACTCAAAGGGATACATGCATGCCAAGGTTATAGCAGCATTTATCGGTAATGAACAAATTGTGGAGATAGCTGTAGTGTCCATCAAATGATTAATTGAAAAAATATGGTATATTTAGGTATATGGTATGTTTAGATAGATAAATAGATTATAGATAATAGATAGGTAGATATAATGGCATATGATTCAAATATCAACAAGAATGGGAAGTGAGGTCTTGCCATTTCCCATGAAAAGGGTGGAGCTAGAAAGTAGTATGCGAGGCAAAAGCAGTCAGTGAGAGAAAGATAAACACCATATGATTTCACTCATGTGAAAATTGGGAAACAAAACAAATGAGTATAGGAAAAAACAGAGCAAGGGTGTCAAATCAACAAACAGATTCTTAAATATAGAGAACAAACTGATGGTTACAAGGGTAGATGGGTAGGAGGACAGGTGAGATATGTGATGGGCATGTAGTAGTACACTCACTAAATTTTACACTTGTAACACCTATTACACTGTATATTACCAAACTGGCATTGAAACAAAAACTTAAATACATGCATCATACATACATACATACATAATAAATAAATAAAATTCATTTATATCAGTGTATTCAAGCATACCAGATCTTTAGTAACTGCTTTACGATTCCATTTCAGTTTTGACCCTGTTATTTACCTGGAAAACATTTTTAATACCCATAGTTTCCTCCTGTCAAAGATTGTTTTAAAATAAATACATTAAAATATCATGTTTTCCGTGTTCTCATTACTTGTTGCTTTTGGAAATATTACAAAGCTTAGTGACTGCACTAGTGTCCTAAAGTTGACATGTTAACATATACAATTATATACATATTTCAGTTGTACAACTTGGTTTTTCATATACATACAATGTGTAAAGATCACCACAATCTAATTAGCACAACAGACTTATCTATATAGTTACCAGTGTGTGTGTGTGTGTGTAAGAAGATTTCATTTAACATCAATTGTTTCTGCAATTTCAAGTATGCGTTATGATGTTGTTAGCAATAGTGACCATGCTATATATTTGATCTCTGGAACTTATTCTTTCTATTCAGCTGAGTCCTTGCACCCTTGGGCCAACATCTCTCCATTTCCCCCAATCTCTGGCCCCTGATAACCACCGTTATACTCTGCCTCTGTGAATTGAACGATATCATTTCCACATGTAAGTGAGTTCATGCAGTATTTCTCTTTCTGTGTCCCATTGTTTCACTTAACATAAAGTCCTTCAGCTCCATCTATGTTATGGCAAATGGCAGAATTTTCCTCTATTTAAAGTCTGAATAGTATAAGTCTCACATTTCCTATATTGATTCATCAGTCAGGGATGAGGTTGTACCCACATCTTGGCTACTGTGAATAATGATGCAATGAACCTGGGAACACAGATCACCCTTCACAATCATGATTTCTGATTCTTTGGATATCTACCCAATGGAGGGATTGAAGGATCATCATTCTCCTTTTACTTCTTGAAGGAACCTTTATATTCTTTTCCATAATGACTGTATAAATTTACATACCATTCAATAATATACAAGGATCCCTTTACTCTACATCCTCATTAACATTTCATATCTCTTGTGTTCTCAATAATTGTCAGTCTAACAGATGTGAAGTGATATGTCATTATGATTTTGATATGCATTTCCCTGAAAATGAGTGTTGTTGAGCACCTTTTTTTGTACTTGTTAGCCATTTGTGTATCTTTGGGAAAAGGTCTATTCAGTCCCTCTGCTTATTTTGTAATCAGAAGAGATGAAGGAGATCTCCATTGCTTCTGCTCAGTTTTCCTCTGAACCTGAAACTGCTCTAAAAACAGTCACCTATTAAAAAGTCGTTAAGAAGAACACAAAATTTAGTATTAGGCAAACTCCATCTATTCTATTAGCTCAGAAAAATATAGAAAAGAAATAAAACAAGTTAAAAAGGGGAAAGAAAAGTAAACTAGAATAAGATGAACTTATTCCCCCAAATTGAATAACCACATTAAAGGCAAATACACTGCACTTGAAAGAAAGAAGTTGACACAATAGACAGAACAATCTTTAGCTAAGAAAAGTAATGGACTGATGATAAACTTGTCAGTATGATAAATCCTGGAATAAAGAGACCATGCAGTATGAGGAAATGTGTGGTTCAATTTGCATGAAGCTATAGAATAGACAACACTAAGAGTGACAGGAATGAGGACAATAGTTGCATCTGAGTGAATTAACTGGAAAGGAGCATAACAGCATAATCAGAGTTAATGAAAGTATTCTAAATTTTGAATTTGTTAATGGCTTTGTGTGTATATATATTTATTAAAATGCATCAAACCATATACTTTAAAGGTCTGCTATTCATTATATATAATATTTGTCTCAGAGAAAGAATTTATTACTAAAAAACATAAACAAACAAAACCTTACAAATATATGTAAAAAAACTTCCTATCAAATACAGTGAAAAAGCAGAACAGTGCCTGAGATTTCACCAAAATGAAAAATATTTATACAGAAAATTATGTCATCAAATAAGTCTTAAGCCAACCCACATATTGGGAGAAAATACTTGCAAATCATGAATCTGAAAAAGAACTTGTTTTCAGATATATTAGTTGTATAAAAAACTTAACAATACCTATTAATCATTTAAAAAAACAACTTGTAAACTGGCAATATATGCCAAAAACTGTATCTCCACAAAAATATACAAATGGCCAAAGAGCGTGAGAAAGGTTTAACACCTTTAGATAACACGAAACACAAACCTCAGCTATAATGAGATAAACATTCCATCCACTAGGATGTCTAGAATTTAAAAATAAATAAATAAATAAGAATCAAAACAAAAATAAAACAAAAAAGAGACAGTATCTAGTTTGTTTGTTTTTTTTTCTAGTGTACTAGAATTCATTGTTTATGCACCACACCCAGTACTCCATTCAATATGTGCCCTCCATAATATCAACCACCAGGCTCACCCAACTTCCCATGCCCCGACACTTTAAAACCCTCAGGGTCCATAGTCTCTCATGGTTCATTTCCCCCTCCAATTTCTCTCAACTCCCTACTCCTCTCCATCTCCCCATGTCCTCCCTCTTATTTCTTATGCTCTACAAATAAGCAAAACCATATGATAATTTACTCTCTCTGCTTGACTTATTTCACTTAGCATAATCTCTTTCAGTCCTATCCATGTTGATACAAAAGTTAGGTATTCATCCTTTCTGATGGAGGCATAATGCTCCATAGTGTATATGGACCACATCTTCCTTATCCATACATCTGCTGAAGGACATCTTGGTTCCTTCCACAGTTTGGTGACTGTGGCCATTGCTCCCATGAACATTGGGGTGCAGATGGCCCTTCTGTTCATTACATCTGTATCTTTGGAGTAAATACCTAGTAGTGCAATTGTAGGGTCATTAGGCAAGCTCTATTTTTAATTTCTTAAGGAATCCCCCACACTGTTTTCCAAAGTGGCTGCATCAAGTTGCATTCCCACCACAGTGTAAGAGTTCCCCTTTCTCCACACCTCTCCAACACACATTATTTACTGTCTTGTTAATTTTGGCCATTCTAACTGGTGTAAGGTGGTATCTTAATGGGATTTTTTTTTTAATTTCCCTGATGGCTATTGATGATGAACATTTTTTCATGTGTCTGTTAGCCATTTGTATGTCTTATTGGAGAAGTGTCTGCTCATGTCTTCTGCCCATTTTTGACATAATTATCTGTTTTGTGTGTGTTGAGTTTGAGGAGTTCTTTATAGATCCTGGATATCAGCCTTTTGCCTGTACTGTCATGTGTGGATATCTTCTCCCATTCTGTGGGTTGCCCTATTGTTTTGTTGACTGATCCCTTTGCTGTGCAAAAGCTTTTGATCTTGATAAAGTTGCAAAAATTCATTTTCGCTTTTGTTTCCTTTGCCTTTGGAGACATATCTTGAAAGAAGTTCCTGTGGCTGATATTGAAAATGTTACTGCCTATGTTCTCCTCTAGGATTCTGAAGGATTCCTGCCTCATGTTGAAGTCTTGTATCCATTTTGAGTTTATCTTTGTGTATGTTGGAAGAGAATGGTCGAGTTTCATTCTTCTACACATAGCTGTCCAAATTTCCCAGCACCATTTATTGAAGAGACTTTTTTTCACTGTATATTTTTTTCCTGTTTTGTTGAAGATTATTTGACCATAGAGTTGAGGGTCCATATCTGGGCTCTCTACTCTGTTCCACTAGTCTATGTATCTGTTTTTATGCTGGTACAGTGCTGCATTGGTGAACACAGCTTTGTAGTAAAGCTTGAAATCAGGCAACATGATGCCCCAGGTTTTTTTTTTTTTTTTCAACTTTTCCTTAGCAATTCAAGGTATCTTCTGATTCTATATACATTATCGGATTGTTTGCTCCAGCTCTTTAAAAAATACCAGTGGAATTTTGATTGGAATGGCATTGAAAGTATAGATTTCTCTAGGCATATAGACATTTTAACAATGTTTATTTTTCCAATCCATGAGCATGGAATGGTGTTCCATCTTTTTGTGTCTTCTTCAATTTCTTTCATGAGTGTTCTATAGTTCCTCGAGTACAGATCCTTTACCTCTTTGGTTAGGTTTATTCACAGGTATCTTATGGTTCTTGGTGCTATAGTAAATGGAATCGATTCTCTAATTTCCTTTTCTGTATTTTCATTGTTAGTGTATAAGAAAGCCACTGATTTCTGTACATTGACTTTGTATCCTGCCACGTTACTGAATTGCTTTAAGAGTTCTAGTAGTTTGGGGGTGGAATCTTTTGAGTTTTCCATATAAAGTGTCATGTTATCTGTGAAGAGAGAGTCTTACTTCTTCATTACAGATTTGAATACATTTTATTTCTCTTTGTTATCTGATTGCTGTTGCTAGGACTTCTAATACTATGTAGAACAAGAGTGGTGAGAGTGGACATACTTGTCGTGTTCCTGATCTCAAAGGGAAGACTTCAACTTTTTCCCATTGAGGATATTTGCTGTGGGTTTTTCATAGATAGATTTAATAAAGTTGAGGAATGTTCCCTCTAACCCTATACTTTGAAGCGTTTTAATCAGGAAGGGATGTTGGATATTGTCAAATGATTTTTCTGCCTCAATTGAGAGGACCAGGTGGTTCTTCTCTCTTCTCTTACTGATTTGTTCTATCACACTGATTGATTCGCGAATGGAGAACCATCCTTGTAACCCAAGGATGAATCCTACCTGGTCATGGTGTATAATCTTTTTAATGTGCTGTTGAATCCTATTAGCTAGGATCTTGTTGAGACTCTTGGCATCCATATTCATCAGTGATATTGGTCTAAAATTCTCCTTTTTGGTCTTTGCCTGGTTTGGGAATCAGGGTAATGCTGGCTTCATAAAAAGTGTCTGGAAGTTTTCCTTCTGCTTCAATTTTTTGAAACAGCTTCAAGAGAATAGGTATTATTTCTTCTTTGAAAATTTGGTAGAATACCCCAGGGTATCTGTCAGGTCCTGGGCTCTTGTTTTTTGGCAGGTTTTTGATCACTGCTTCAATCTTGTTAATAGATATCAGTCGATATCTATTAACAGTTAAGAGATATCAGGTTGTCAGTTTCTTCCTGGTTCAATTTTGGGAATTTATAGTTTTCCAGGAATGCATCCATTTCATCTAGGTTGCTTAGCTTATTGGCATGTAAATGTTAATAATAATTTCTGATGATTGTTTCTATATCTTTTGTGTTAGGAAATTTTCTTTTTCCCTTTTCATTCATAGTTTTATTAATTTGGGCCTTTTCTTTTGGATTAGTTTGGCCAATGGTTTGTTGATCTTATTGATTCTTTAAAAAAAAAAAAAGCTTCTAATTTAATTGATGCGTTCTACTGTATCTCTAGTTTCTATCTCATTAATCTCTGCTCTAATCTTGATTATTAACCTTCTTGTGTGAGGAATTGGCTTAATTCGTTGTTAATTCTCCAGTTCTTTAAGGAGTAGAGACAGCTGGTATATTCTGGATTTTTCAATTTTTGGGAGGCAGGTTTGGATGGCTATGTATTTCCCCCTTAATACCGCCTTTGCTGTATCCCATAGGTTTTGGACTGAAGTGTCTTTATTCTCATTGGTTGCTATGAATTAAGTTCTTCTTTGATTTCCTGGTTGATCCAAGCATTCTTAAGCAAGGTGGTCTTTAGTTTCTAGGTGCTTGAGTTCCTTACAAATTTTGCTTGTGGTTGAGCTCCAGTTTAAAAGCACTGTAATCTGAAAATATGCAGGAAATAATCTCAATCTTTTGGTGTTGGTTGAGCCCTGATTTGTGACCCAGTATGTGGTCTATTCTGGAGAAGGTTCCATGTACACTTGAGAAGATTGAGTATTCTGTTGTTTTAGGGTGGAATGTTTTATATATATATATATATTTATATATATATATATATATATATATATATATTCCTTTTGATCCAATGTGTCATTCAATGGTCTTGTTTCTTTATTGATTTTCTGCTTGGATATCTATTATTGAGAGTGGCATCATAAGATCTCCTACTATTAATGCATTCATATCAATATGAATTTTTATCTTGATTAACAGTTTTCTTATGTAATTGGCTCTCATATTTTGGGAATAAATATTTACAATTGTTAGATCTTCTTGGTGGATAGTCCCTTTAAGAATTATGTAGTGTCCTTCTGTATCTCTGACTACAGTCTTTAGTTTAAAATCCAATTTATCTGATATGAGAATCATTACCCCAGGCTTTTTTTGAGGCCGAGTGGCATGAAAGATGCTTCTCTAGCCCTTCACTTTCAGTCTGGATGTATCCTTGGGTTCAAAGTGGGTCTCTTGTAGACAACATATGGATGGGTCCTGTCGTTTTATCCAATCTGCAACCCTGTGTCATTTTTTGGGCACATTTAGGCCATTCACATTGAGAGTAATTATTGAGAGATATGTTTTTATTATCATCATGTTTCCTGTGAAGTCTTTGTTTCTGTAGATTGTCTTAATATATTCCTATTCAATGATATTCTTGCTTTTTTTTTCTTCTTTTATAAAATCCCTCTTAATATTTCTTGCAGTGCCAGCTTGGTGGTCACATATTTAAACCTTGACAGTTTTGGATGCTCTTTATCTCTCCATCCATTTTGAATGTCAGTCTTTCTGAATAAAGTATTCTTGGCTGCATGTTCTTCTCATTTAGTGCCCTGAATAGATCTTGCCAGCCCTTTTTGGCTTGCCATGTTTCTGTGGACATGTCTGACATTATTCTGATGGGCCTTCCTCTGTATGTAAGGAATATCTTGACCCTACCTGATTTGAGGAGCTCCTGTCTAAAATTTTGGTTCATCATTTTCACAGCCAGGTGTCTCGAGTTCTTTCTAGAATCTATGATCTTGTAAGAAGATCTTTCAACCTGTAGGACATGAACACTGGTTCCATTCACCAGACTGGGAAAATTTTCAAGGAGAATTTCTTCAACTGTATCTTCTAGTCTTCTTTCTTTCTCCTCCCCCTCAGGGATTCCAATAATTTTGACATTGGAACCTTTCATGGTGTCATTTATTTCCCTAATTCTGTTTTTGTGGTTTCTAAGGTGTTTGTTCCAGGCTTCCTCCTGATCCTTTTTCTCTATCAGTTTGTCTTCCAGATCACTAATTCTATCTTCTGCTTCAGTTACCCTAGTTTTTAGAGAATTTAGATTAGATTGGAACTCATTTAGAGCATTGCTAACATCATCCCTGGTGGCTTTCACTTCTACCCTAATCAATTCCATTTTGTCATCAAAGGCTTTCACCAACCTAACTATTGCTTAGATAATTGTTAGCCTGAATTCTCTTTGTGACATCCTGTTTATGTCCAATTCCAAAAGCTCTGATGGAGAGCACCCAGTCTCTGAATTTTTCCTCTGCTGGGCATTCCTCCTTCTACTCATTTTGGTGAGATATGGCTTAATGAATGTGTAGCTGAATGTATCAACTGTGGTGCAGGCAAGGTGCAATCTGGAATGCTTCTGAGCAATCGAGAGTCCCCACCAAAAGAAAAAGAGAGAGAGAGGAAAAAAAAAAAAAAAAAAAAGAAAAAGAAAAGAGAAGGCCCAGCCCAAATGGGCCCCAAAGGTAAGATTTATAAAGTAAATAAACAAAGAAAGACAAACAAAAAGACCAACAAAAGTAGATGACAAGAGATAAATAAATAAATAAATAAAACCCACTCAAAATGAACCCCAAGTGTAAGACTTATATACTACCAGAACAAAAACAAATGCATAGAAACATAGTAGACAGTATCTAGGCTTAGTGAGATATTAGAGAAATTGGGGTTCTCATAAGTTGCTGGTGATAATGTTAAATGGTGCAACCACTTTGGAAAACAATGTGACAGCTCCTCAAAGTGTTAAAAGATAAAACATATTGTATAATTTTTTTATGAAATATTATAAAAGCTAATCTAAAGTGAAAGTAAGTATATTTGGGGGCCCCTTGGTGGCTCAGACTATTCAGTCTTGGACTCCTGATTTCATCTCAGATCATGATCTGTGTCCTGGATTGAGCCTTACATTGGGCTCGCATTCAGCATGGACTCTGCTTAAGACACTCACATTTTTCTGCTCCTTGCTGCCAATGCTCTGGTATTCGATCTCTAATTCTCTTAAAAACAAACAAACAAACAAAAACAAACAAACAAACAAACAAAAAAAAACAGAGAGAGAGAGTGAAAGAAAGAAAAAGAAAAAGAAAAGAAAAAGGAAAAACAGAAAATAGGTCATATTTTCCTGGGACTGCTGGTGATGATGATGGAGAGGAATGAGAAACTTTTTTTATTTGATTTTATTTATTTTATTGTTTATAAATTTTTATTATGTTAGTCACCATATAGTACATCATTAGCTTTTGATGTAGTGTTTCATGATTTATTGCTTGAGTATAACACCCAGTGGAGTTTCTTTTTAGAGTGTCAAAGAGGTTGCCACGATGATTCATAGCCTTCTATAACAAAAAATATTACATTACATATTTTAAATAAGTGAATTATAATGTATGAGGAGTATATATCAATAAAGCTGTTAAAAACAGATAAATATTTAATCTAGCAATCATTTGTACAGAATAAAAGTCCATGCAGCAACCATTATTAAAAATCTATTTTGGGGCACCTGTGTTGCTCAGTGGATTAAGCCTCTGCCATCTGCTCAGTTCATGATCTCATGGTCATGCATTGGGCTTCCTGCTCAGCAGGGAGCCTGCTTCCTTCTCTCTCTCTCTCTCTCTGCCTGCCTCTATGCCTACTTGTGATCTCTCTCTGTCAAATAAATAAATAAAATCTTTAAAAATATATATATATTTCCAAGGAACAGAAAACATATAAATATTCTATTAAAATTACTGTGTCACAGTGACTTGGATCTCTATTCTGATTAAAATTTTAAATGATCAAGATCATATTTGAAAATTTAGTTTGTATCATTCATACAGAATGGCTCATAGAAATTTTATTATTGGGAAATAAATATCATGTGACATAAGAAATGGCCATCTCTTTCTAATCTGCAAAATGGTGCCATAGGAACTATACCCAGCGACATCTGATTTAGCATCCAAGTGCAGAGCACAGTGCTGTCCACTAAATGCAAAATTTCTATGTGTTGCTAGAGTAGTCCATGTTCCAGGTACTTGAGAAGCATATCCCCAGGGGTACAGGTCTGTATTACTGTAGGAGGAGCTGAGGGTTGTAGGTGAGGAACAAATTTTTGAGTCAGGAGAGCCTGACTGATCCAGCTCCAACTAAACAGTCCCCAAGGTCTGCCTTCATAAAAATTACGTATTGTTTGCCTTTTCGGTATTGCCATTTATTACCACATGGATGTATCATTATGGGAATTATGCTAAGTAAGCCAAACAGGAAGACAGACACTATATGATCTGATTAGCATGGGGAATCTTAAATAATAATTGTTTTTTTTAAATGAATTTATAAATAGAGAGACCATATTGGTGGTTGCCACAGTGGGGTTAGGAAGGGTGGGTGAAATAGGTGAAGGTGGTCAAGGGAAGAAATTTCGAGTTATAAAGTAAACAAATATTACCTGATGGGAATGTAATAATGTACTAGAGACTGTAGTTAATAATACTATATTCTTTATCTCAAAACTACAGAGTAGCTCTTGAAAATTTTCATGATAAGAAAAACATGTAACTATGTGTTGTGATAGGTGCTAACTAGATTTATTGTGGTGATCATTTTGAAATATATTCCTTATCAATCATTAGGTTGTACACCTAAATCCACCAATACTGTTATATGATAATTATATGTTACCAAAAAAATGTGGATTCTATCTCTTTATGCTTTTATCTGGGTTAAACTTGTGACACAACTCACATGTAACCTTTAGCCACATGAACAGAAGATGGTAAAGGTGATATTGTGTAATCCCTAAAGGCTGGCTTAAGAGGTCTTGAAATTTTGTTTTGTGAAACAACCACTGCCCTGAAACAACAGTGGTGAGGTAGTGCCCAATCTACGCTCCCAAAGAAACTGTGAGAACTGACATGCCTGAGCCAATTACCAGATGTATATATAAGGCCATCTCGAACCATGCACTTCATTCAGACTCCATTCATAACACTGAGAATGTTCCCAGGTGAAAGCAGAAGGAATACCCAGCTGAATCCAACCTACATTGCAGAAGCATAATCAAATAAATTGCTTTTATTTTAAGCTTTCAGGTTTTGGTTTGCAATTTAAAATTAGTAATACAGACCTGTACCCCTGGGGACAAAAATATATGTTTATAAAAAATAAAAAATTATAAAATTAGTAATTAGGGGTCAGGTTGGGGTGGTGATTGGGTAGCTCAGTCAGATAAGCATCTGCCTTAGGCTCAGGTCATGATCTCGGGGTCCCAGAATCAAGCTCCCTCTAGGGCTCTCCACTTTGCAGGGAGTCTGCTTCTCCCTCTCATACTCACTCTGCACACACACATGCACACACTATCTCTGTCAAATAAATAAATAGCATTCTTATAAAAAGAAAAATAAAACAAAACTGTTAATTTGGAAATCCAATTTTGTGGTTCTAAGCCACTTATTTTTTGCTTAGTGTTATTTCCTGGTATATAATTGTAGGAAATTAACACACGTACTATGTTCACACAAAGAAGAAAGTAGAAGATAAACATTGTGAAGTTTCAGAGAAGAGTCACATGGGCAGAGAATGATGTGGCCTGGAGATGAAGAGATTCGCTCAATCAAAAAAAAGTAGTGTTTTCTATTCATATCTCCTACCAGTAAGAAAGAAACACAGAATTTCTTGAGCCTCTAAATTTGGGAAGTAATATATACTATATCTGAGAGCACTGTTCAAAATCTTTTTTTTTTTTTAATATTAACTGTAAAGATGACTAGTTTTCAGGTTTGACAAAGGCAAAGAAGGAAAGAGTCAAATCCCTTTGCAGTGAAGGCGAACATCACCTGACCAATCAAGCAAATGAGAGCTAACATCTAAGTGTGAGACAGATCATGCATGACACTCAGATTTTTCTTTTTTAATGTCACCCATGTTCCTGCACTTCTCTTGCTTATAGCCAGAGATGCCTTAGCAATGTCCTGCATTTCATCACGATACTCTTCTCCGTCTTTGGTCACTCGTGGGCCAGATTTGACAAGACTTTGGCTCATATTCATGGGGGAACTTCTGAAATCCTACCAAGAGATATTCCCTATCGCTGCTGATGTAGTAGAAGCTGTGTGACATGACTGGGACCTAATATGCACAGAGGCTTTCCCATCAAGTTTGCTTCCTGCTTGGAATGCCCCTGCTGCTAATTTGGACTCTATATTTTTCTACAGCTCTAGAAAGAGTCCAGTGACATGGCCAGATGACAGTGCAAATGGCCCACTCTGGGACTGAACTTTGGTCAGTGGGAAGGAAACTCAATGACTAATTTTCCCCCTTTGTGGCTTTTTACAGATTGGAAATGGAAGGTATAGTCTCTCATAAAACGTTTGGTGAGATCAAGAAGTCAGCTGTGTAAGTGGTGAAACTAGTCCAGGCATAGGCAGTTTACAGGCTCCTTCCAGGAATAGAAGTAGGTAAGTGTGTGACATTGTGGACATTGTATGAAAAAGGAAGAAGTAGGTTTGATGAGAATACAAAGGGAATAGAAAGAATGAGGTGAATGAAATGAGTAGGAATAGGAGAGGAATAAGAAAGGATACTAGATGTCAAGAGTCAGTTTAATGGCTTATACTCAAAAAGCAGAAGTATGAAAGCCTGCATTATAGTTTCTCCCAGGTATAAACTAGAAATCATTTACCCAGCAATTTCTCCAGAATTCAAAGATTCAATCAGAAAGAAAAGCAGTTTCTTGATTAAATGTGTGACGCAGAGAATTTGTTTTCTGTCTCTGGACTTTGTTTCCTCATTTAATGTGAATGGATTGACTATAAATGGAGGTAACATGACCAAAATATGTGTACCTCAATTTCTCTAATCATTTATGTCAAACAGTAGTAAGTACCCATTTCCCTTTTGCAACTACTAGGATTCTTCATTTATCTTGAATCATAAATAAATGTTGTTGCTCCCTGATATGCCTGTCTTTCAGATAATTTCATTGTTTCCTCAAAACTGGGTATGCTAGAATTATTCCATGGAAAAAATGAATAATGTAACAATTCCTCTTTTGGGGTCTTTCTCCGTACCTGGATGCAATAATTTTTCTTCTTTGTGGTCTCATTCTTTTACAAGGTCATTTTCTGGGAAACCAGAAAGGTGATGTGATATCTCATTATGATTTTTATTTGCATCTCCTTGATGATAAATGATATTGAGCACATTTTGATGTACCTGTTTACCATTTTTTATGTCTTTGGAAAGGTCCATTCAGTCCCTCTGCCTATTTCTTAAGCAGAGGAGATGAAGGAAATCACATAGCTTTGGCTCAGTTTTGCTGTGAACCTGAAACTGCCCTAAAAAATAGAGATTTACTAAGTTTTATAAAAATAAAGAAGTTGTGAAGAAGAGAAAATTGAATAATCGTCAAAAACCATTTACTTCATTAACTCAAAAAATATAGAAAAGATGTAAAATGATTTACAAAGAGAACAAAAAAGTAAACTAAACTACTATGAACTTACTCCCCAAAATTTAACAACTGCATGAAATTCAAATACACTGCACTTGAAAGGCACAAGTTGGCAGTATAGACAGAATAATCTCCAGCAAAGAAAAGTAATGGACTAATCATATACAGAACAACATGACAAGTCCCAAAACAGAGAGCATGCACTATGAGTAAATGCTGTGATTCAATTTTCATGAAGATAAAGAATAGACAACACTAAAATAGAGTGATACAAATCAGGACAATAGTTGCATCTGAGACAATTAACTGAAAAGGAGCATGACAGAATTTTCTGGGTTAATGAAAGTATTCTAGGTCTTGAATTTCTTAATGGCTATGTGAGCAATACATTTATCAAGACTCATCCAACTTTATATTTAAAAAGGTCTGCATTTCATTACATGTAAAATTTGTCTCACAAAAAGATTTATATTACTAAAATAACACCTTACTGATATAACTAAGTCTCCTCAAAAAAAAAAAAATTCCCTTTCAAATTTAGTGATTATTTTCATAGGAAAAAAAAAAAAAGCAGAACAGTGACTGTCATTAAAAATTTCATTCCCTTGAGTTGAAAATATACAAATATTTTATTGCAAATGAGTACCTCATTGTGACCTTGAATCGCTGCCTTAAGGCTTCATAAAAATTAATGCCTATTGTGCTGAAAATTACATCATCAACAAAGTATAATGTCAACCCACATATTGGGAGGAAATACTTGTAAATTATGTATGTATAGATTTTAAAGATTATAGTTATTTGAGAGATAAAGTAAGAGGAGAAGTTGGGGGAGAGGAGAGAAAGAAGTAGACTCCCCGCTGAGCAGGCAGCCTAATGGAGGGCTTGATCCCAACACCCTAACTGAGATCATGACCTGAGCAGAAGACAGATGCCTCACCAACTGAGCCACAAAGACTTTTTTTTTTTTTTTTGCAAATTATGTATCTGATGAGGAACTTGTTTTCAGACTCTATAAAGTGCTCCTACCACTTATTAATAAAATAAAAAAAATAAAGCACTAACCCAAATTAAAAACTGGCAAAATATCTGAATAAACCCTACTCCAAAAAAATATACAAATGTCCAAAAGAACATAAGATGTTAACACCTTCAGATAATCGGTAATGCAAACCTCAGCCATAATGAGACAGCACTTTTCACCCACTAGGATGTCTAGAATCAAAACAATCAGGTAATAATGAGTTTTAGTGAAGTGGTAGAGTAATTAGTGTTCTCATAAATTGTTTGTGGTAATGTTAAATGGTGCAACCACTTTGGAAAACAATGTGGAAATGCCTCAGAAGATTAAACATAGAACAAGACCTAGCTATTCTCATCTTAAACAACTACCCTATGGAAATTAAATATATCTTCACATAAACTTGAAAACCAATATTTGTAGCAACATAATTCATAAGAGCTAAAATGAGGAAACATCTACAGTTCAAACAACTGATGAATTCATAAAATGGAAGGTTATTCATCAACAAAAAGGAAACAAATATTGATAATTGCCACAATATGGGTGAAACTAATGCTTAGAACTTAATACTAAATGAAAGAAATAGGTTAAAAAAGAAAACATACTTAATTCCTTTTATATGAAAAGTCTAGAAAAGTTAATCTATAGAGTAATAAAGTGGATTATGGGGACCCTTTCTGGCTCAGTCTGTTCAGGCTCAGACTCAATTTCAGCTCAGATAATAAACTCATGATCATGGGATTAGGCCCCATCATGCTCTACACCCACCATGGAATCTGCTTCAGAATCTCTCCTGCCCCTCCCCCATTACTCCTGAATAAATAAATATAAAAAATAGAATGCTATTTGCCTAGGATTGCTAGTGATGGTGATAGAGAGGAATGACAGGTAACTAAAAGGGGCAAGCGGAATAGGGTTTCTTTTTAGAGTGTCAAAGATATTGTAAAATTAGTTAATGTTGGTTGTTTCTCAGCCTTCTATATTATTATATACTTCAAATAAGTGAATTGTTTAGCATGTGGTATGTATCTCAATAAAGACATTAAAAACAGGTAAATGTTAATCCTACTGATCATTTGTACAGAATAAAAGGTCATATAGCAACTGTTCTTAAAATTTTATTTCCCATGAACAAAAGATATATAAATATTTTTAAAAGTTAGTGTATAACTTCGGAATCCGTAACAGTTAAAATTTTATTTTATTCTTTAAAATACATTTATTTATTTACATTAAAAGATGTTTATTTATTTACTTCTCAGAGACAGATCAAGCAGATAAGCAGAGGGAGAAGCAGGCAGCAGCAGAAGCAGGATCCCCACCAAGCAAGGTACCCAATGCAGGGCTAGATCCCAAGACCCTGAGATCATGACCTGAGTCAAATGCAAATGCTTCACTGACAGAGCCACCCAGACAACCCATAATTAAAATTTTAAATGATCAAGATCGTGTTTAAAATTTAATTTGTATCATTCATACAGAATGGCTCATAGAAATTTCATTATTAGGAAATAAATCGCTTGTGGCATGAGAAAAGGCCATCTGTTTCTAATCCTCAAAATGGTGCCTTATGAATTAGACCCAGGACATGTGCTTCAGCAGCCAAGTGCAGAGTACACTGCTACCCACCAAAGGCAAAGTTTCTATGGGCTATTGGAGAAGTCCATGCTCCAGGTGCTCGAGGAGCATAGCATAAAGCCCCAACTGAAGAGGGGTGTAGGTGAGGACTAAACATTAGTGCCAGGAGATCCTTACTTGTCCAACTACAACTAAACAACCCCCAAGGTCTGCCCTCATAAAAATTAGATATTGTTCTCCTTTTGAATATTGCCATTTGTGACAAAAAGGAAGGGATCATTATGGGAATTATGCTAAATATATCAAAGGGAAAAAAGATACTGTAAGATCTCATTAACATGGGAAATCAGAAAAAAATATATAAAAAAACTGAACTCACCCCCTTCTCCCAAACCCCCTCCCCCCAGCAACCCTCAGTTTGTTTTGTGAGATTAAGAGTGACATTGGGGAGGGTATATGCTTTGGTGAGTGCTGTGAAGTGTGTAAACCTGGTGATTCACAGACCTGTACCCTTCGGGATAAAAATATATGTTTATAAAAAATAAAAAATTAATAAATAAAAAAAAAGAAATTCTGAAATATCTAAGTAAAAAAAAAAAAACAACTGAACTCACAGATACACAGGACATATTGGTGTTTGCCACAGCGGGGGATAAGAAGAGTGGATTAAATGGTGAAAGTAGTCAAAGGAAGAAACAAACAAAGAGGGATGAACATGTGGAAACAGGGTTTATTTTTTAGTGTAAACCTGAATTTTTATTACTATTATGATTTTTACCATTGATATTAACACTGTTTTATACCATATAAAAGAATATACTCTATTAATGATTACTCTATTAGCTATAACACACAGATCTGAGGAAACAAAGCCTTGCAGTGTCTCAAAAGCAGAAAGAGCCAGGAACAACATTGGGGCAAAGTGACAGCTGAGAGCTGAGAGTAGAGTAGAAACTACATGTGCTATACAAGACAGACCTGAAGGTGATATGGCCTCAGAGAGACAGAATTCCTAATGATGGTCTAAGACACTGTGCAATGCCATCCTAACCTACCACTAGAGGAATCATTTGCATCTGTTGCTCAATTAGAGTATGAACTTGTATGTTTAAATCAAAACTATTGCTCATACACCGTTCTATCCATACCTTCGGGTGGCCTCACTAGACCACCTGATGTCCCAGTACTGAAGATGCATCTGTTACTGCCTTCTTCCTAAATCCATTAAAAGCATTTCCAGTGATGACCTCTTTGAAATAGCTAATACATCCTGAGTGGGAGAATAATATAAACTACCTTAAGACCTGAACATTTACAAGGAGAATGAAGAAATTAGTGAGATTAAGAGCAGAGTCCTTCCTTTTCTTTCTTTTATTTTTTTCCTGTGACTATATTTTCTTTTTATTTTTTTAGTAAACAGACAGGTGTTTAAAAGTAATTCTTTTATTTATTTATTTATTTATTTATTTATTTATTTATTTATTATTTTTTATAAACATATATTTTTATCCCCAGGGGTACAGGTCTGTGAATTACCAGGTTTACACACTTCACAGCACTCACCAAAGCACAT
>NC_081557.1:15028608-15096738 GCF_022355385.1 Mustela nigripes
TGCTTGGAATGCCCCTGCTGCTAATTTGGACTCTATATTTTTCTACAACTCTAGAAAGAGTTCAGTGACATGGCCAGATGACAGTGCAAATGGCCCACTCTGGGACTGAACTTTGGTCAGTGGGAAGGAAACTCAATGACTAATTTTCCCCCTTTGTGGCTTTTTACAGATTGGAAATGGAAGGTATAGTCTCTCATAAAACGTTTGGTGAGATCAAGAAGTCAGCTGTGTAAGTGGTGAAACTAGTCCAGGCATAGGAAGTTTATAGGCTCCTTCCAGGAATACAAGCAGGTAAGAGTCTGGCATTTCTGTCATTGTATGAAAAGGGAAGAAATAGTTTTGATGAGAATACAAAGGGAATAGAAAGAAAAGAAAGAAAGGGGAGAATGAAATGAGTAAAAATAGGAGAGGAATGAGAAAGGATATTAGAGGTTAAGAGTCAAGTTAATGGCTTATACTCAAAAAGTGGAAGTATGGTAGTCCTGCATTACAGTTGCTCCCAGGTATAAACTAGTAATCAATTTCCCCTCAATTTCCCCAGAAATCAGCAAAGAATCAATTAAAAAAGGAAAGCAGTTCCTTGATTAGATGTATGATGTAGAGAATTTGTTTTATATCTCTGGACTTTGTTTCCTCATTTAATGTGAATGAATTGACTAAAAATGGAGGTAACATGATCAAAATATGTATACCTCAATTTCTTTTTTTTTTTTAAGATTTTTTTATTTATTTGACAGAGATCACAAGTAGGCAGAGAAGCAGGCAGAGAGAAGAAGGGAATCAGGATCCCTGCTGAGCAGAGAGCCAGATGTGGGGCTCGATCCCGAGACCCCTTGGATCATGACCTGAGCTGAAGGCAGAGGCTTTAACCCACGGAGCCACCCAGGCGCCCCCATATCTCAATTTCTCTAAACATTTATGCCAAACATTTGTAAGTACCCATTTTTATTTTCCAACTACTGGGATTCTTCCTTTATTTTGAATCATAAATAAATGTTGTTCCTTGATATGTTTGTCTTTCAGATAATTTCATTGTCTCTTCAAAACTAGGTGTGCTAGAATTATTCCATGGAAAAAATGAATAATGTAACAATTCATATTCTGAGGTCTTTCTCATTACCTAGGTGTAAGAAGTTTGTTTCTTGGTGGTTTCTTTCTTTTACAAGGTCATTCTCTAGGGAACCACATCATGATGAATGTTTACATGAGAAACCTTTTCAAGGTTCTCATGCATTTCTTCCTCAAACTCTTGTCTTTTGGGTATATTTGACACTCTTCAGTTACAGCTCCCAATAATTTTATTGACCTATTGGCCAAGAGTAAAACTATCTCCTATGTGGGGTGCATGCTGAAACTCTTTGCAGTTCATTTCTTTGGTTGCATGGAGATCTTCATCCTTACTGTAAAGACCTATGATTGTTATGTGGCTATATGTAAACCCCAAATATGTATACGATCATCATAGACTGGGAAAATGCAATAAAACGTTGTTGGGGACCTGGATAGGTGAGTTCTTACACTCCATTATTCAGATGGCTCTGGTAGTGCAGTAACCCTTTTGTGGACCCAATGAGATCAATCACTATGTTTGTGATGTCCACCCTGTGCTGAAACTTGCCTGCACAGACAGATATGTTGTCAGTGTTGGGGTGACAGCCAATAGTGGTATCATTGCACTGGGGAGCTTTGTAATCTTGATAATTTCCTATACCATCCTCCTGGTGTCCCTGAGAAAACATTCAGCAGAAGGCAGGCACAAAGCAGTCTCCACTTGTGACTCCCACATTGCTATGGTCATCATCTTTCTTGGCCACGGTGTTATCCTGTATATGCATTAATATTACTTTTTCAGAGGATAAGATGGTGGCTGTATTTTACACCATTTTTACCCCCATATTAAATTCCCTGATCTATGTTGCTGAGCAAAGAAGTCAAGAATGCGCTGAAAAGACTGTGACACAAGGTTTTCTCAGGAGCTAATGCTAAATAGTTGAAGTAACAATTTAACCAAAATGATCCTAAATTTTCTCCTCTGCTCAACAAAGTCAATAATAACAACTTCAGAAGGTTATTAGAGAACAAAAGAAAGACTAGCACTTTCTACCCACCTGAGGTGTTATTTATCATTATTTTTATATTTGTTCTAGTATTTCATAAGTAGATAAATTTCCTGAATGATCTAGGCCAGAGGAATCTTTTAAACACAGAAGCCCAGGACAATGCTACTGAGCACACTTATTTTCTCCTCACCATTTTGGTCTTTCTGTCATTTTCCTTAAATTGAGAGTCTACTATGAAGTATTTAATGCCGTTTTCTAGTTTTAGAACTCTGATAGAAACATACTGAGCACTTTTTCATGTCTCTGTTCGCCATCTGGATGTCTTCTTTGCAGAAATGTCTGTTCATGTCCTCTGCCCATTTCTTGATTGGATTATTTGTTCTTTGGGTGTTGAGTTTGCTAAGTTCTTTATAGATTCTGGACACTAGTCATTTATCTGATATGTCGTTTGCGAATATCTTCTCCCATTCTGTCAGTTGTCTTTTGATTTTGTTAACTGTTTCCTTTGCTGTGCAAAAGCTTTTGATCTTGATGAAATCCCAATAGTTCATTTTTGCCCTTGCTTCTCTTGCCTTTTGCGTTGTTCCTAGGAAGATGTTGCTGCGGCAGAGGTCAAAGAGGTTGCTGCCCGTGTTCTCCTCAAGGATTTTGATGGATTCCTTTCGTACATTGAGGTCCTTCATCCATTTTGAGTCTATTTTTGTGTGTGGTGTAAGGAAATGGCCCAATTTCATTTTTCTGCATGTGGCTGTCCAATTTTCCCAGCACCATTTATTGAAAAGGCTGTCTTTTTTCCATTGGACATTCTTTCCTGCTTTGTCGAAGATTAGTTGACCATAGATTTGAGGGTCTATTTCTGGGCTCTCTATTCTGTTCCATTGCTCTATGTGTCTGTTTTTGTGCCAGTACCATGCTGTCTTGATGATGACAGCTTTGTAATAGAGCTTGAAGTCCGGAATTGTGATGCCACCAACGTTGGCTTTCTTTTTCAATATCCCTTTGGCTATTCGAGGTCTTTTCTGGTTCCATATAAATTTTAGAATTATTTGTTCCATTTCTTTGAAAAAGATGGATGGTACTTTGATAGGAATTGCATTAAATGTGTAGATTGCTTTAGGTAGCATAGACATTTTCACAATATTTATTCTTCCAATCCAGGAGCATGGAACATTTTTCCATTTCTTTGTGTCTTCCTCAATTTCTTTCATGAGTACTTTATAGTTTTCTGAGTATAGATTCTGTGTCTCTTTGGTTAGGTTTATTCCTAGATATCTTATGGTTTGGGATGCAATTGTAAATGGGATTGACTCCTTAATATCTCTTTCTTCTGTCTTGCTGTTGGTGTAGAGAAATGCAACTGATTTCTGTGCATTGATTTTATATCCTGACACTTTACTGAATTCCTGAAAAAGTGCTCCATATCACTCGGCATCAGGGAAATACAAATCAAAACCACAATGAGATATCACCTCACACCAGTCAGAATGGCTAAAATCAACAAGTCAGGAAATGACAGATGCTTGCGAGGATGCAGAGAAAGGGGAACCCTCCTACACTGTTGGTGGGAATGCAAGCTGGTGCAGCCACTCTGGAAAACAGCATGGAGGTTCCTCAAAATGTTGAAAATAGAACTGCCCTATGACCCAGCAATTGCACTATTGGGTATTTACCCTAAAGATACAAATGTAGTGATCCAAAGGGGCACATGCACCCGAATGTTTATAGCAGCAATGTCCACAATAGCCAAACTATGGAAAGAACCTAGATGTCCATCAACAGATGAATGGATCAAGAAGATGTGGTATATATACAGAATGGAATACTATGCAGCCATCAAAAGAAATGAAATCTTGCCATTTGCGACAACATGGATGGAACTAGAGCGTATCATGCTTAGCGAAATAAGTCAAGCAGAGAAAGACAACTATCATATGATCTCCCTGATATGAGGAAGTGGTGATGCAACATGGAGGCTTAAGTGGGTAGAAGAAGAATAAATGAAACAAGATGGGATTGGGAGGGAGACAAACCATAAGTGACTCTTAATCTCACAAAACAAACTGAGGGTTGCCGGGGGGAGGGGGTTTGGGAGAAGGGGGTGGTATTATGGACATTGGGGAGGGTATGTGATTTGGTGAGTGCTGTGAAGTGTGTAAACCTGGTGATTCACAGACCTGTACCCCTGGGGATAAAAATATATGTTTATAAAAAATAAAAAATTTAAAAAAAAAAGAAACATACTGAGCACTCAAATGTATATGTTGCATGCAGAAAAGGATACAGGAAAAATAACAGAGATCTAACTATAGTATTCTAATCTAAGTCCTCCAGAACACAGTGGAAACTAAACCTAGCAAGGCTAGAAAGGGAGAGGAGGTATGTGCAGCAGAGAGAAAATAGGTTTAAAACACCACAGACCTGTTGTCTTCCTCTCTCTTGGGAGAAAGCTAAGATCCCATTCATATGCTTCTGCTAACTGACTAATCTTGCTTTCTCTATAGCCAGTGGTCCCCAATTAACATAAAGTGATTAAAAGTAAAAACTAAAGAAACAATGAAAACAAAGACAACTGTGATGAGTAGGCCACTTGATTCAATCAACGGGGCAAATAAAATGGTGAAATGCACAGCTGGGAAACTGTATTTCCTCCAATGTTTGAACCAAGCAGCTTTACTGAATACAGTGAGCCATTTGTCACACCTTTCACTTTACACACTCCAAGTTTGCTTGCTTGCTTCCTTCCTTCCTTCCTTTCTTTCTCTTTCTTTTTAAAGATTTTATTTATTTATTTGAGAGAGAGAATGCACTGAAGAGGGGCAGAGGGAGAGAGAGGGACTGAGAACTAGAATCCCCACTGAACAGGAAGCTTGATGCAGGGCTGGATCCCAGGACCTGGAGATCATGACCCTAGCTGAAGGCAGATGCGTGTGTGTGTATAATGGATGCTACCTTCCAGAAATTTCACTACTAAGTATTTTCTCAAAAAACAGAAAAATACAAAAAAAAATCATCTACATTAATGTTTATAGGAGCTAAAAAACAATAGCTGAATTATGGAAAAGGCTGAAGTATCCATCAACTGAAGAGTGGATAGAGAAGATGTGATACACACACACACACACACACACACACACACACACACACACCCCACACTGGAATAGTATTCAGTCATCAAAGAGAATGAAATCTTGCTATTTGCAATGATATGGATGGGGCTAGAGAGTATTATACTAACTGAAATAAGTCAGTCACAGAGAGACAAATAACATATGATTTTCTTCATATGTGGCATTTAAGAAATAAAACAAGCCATTATGGTGGGCGGGGGTGGGGTTGGGAATAGAGAGAGTGATAGAGAGGCAAACCAAGAAACAGACTCTTAAGAACAAGGTGTTGTTTACTGGAAGGGAGATGAGTGGGTGGATGGGTTTTATCAGTGATGGGGATTATGGAGAGCACTTGTGATGAGCACCAGATGTTATAAAGAAGTGTTCAATTACCATATTATATGCCTGAAACTAATATTACCCTTATGTTAACTAACTGGAATTTAAATAAAAAATTAAAAATATATACAAATGGCAAACAGTAACTAGAAAAAAAATGTTCAGTACCCTTAATCATCAGGGAGAGCAAATTAAAACCACAATAATTTATTACCACATAATGCCATGAATGACTAAAAGAAAAATAACAATACCAAGTGACAAGAGTGTGGAACAATTCCTGTAATTAAAATTACAAATTTCTTCTTGCATTTTGATATCTCCCCAATTTTAATGTTGCCTAGTATTCCTTACTGACCAGACCATGAGATCCAGAAATTACTAATTGGGAGTCTTTTAGAGTTACTGATAGAACCTAATAAACAGTTTTTGCAGTCAAGAACTTTAATGGCTGCCATTCCATTGATTTTAAGCCCTCAGTGCTCTAGCTCTGAGGCAATCAATAGCAGGCTTCCAGAAAAGTTTTAATATTGTTAAGGTGGTAGAAGTTCTCTCTGGGACCTGAGTCAACAATTTAAGTACATCACAGGTTCCCACATTGAAATTATGCCATTTTCCTATTCACATGATGTTTGACTTCCTTTGGAACCAATGTTCGCAAAAAGAAAGGGGATTTTTGCATATTTCAGTTCCAAGTACAGGGAAAGAAACTCCCTATTCAAAATTGGATGTTTCTCAAACATGTCTCTTCAGAATACTTGCTTCTAAAACAAAACCTTTCCACCAAAGGAGATAATTAATTCCAGAGAGAAAAACTAGCAGCTATATGCCTAGGTCCTTGAACCTTTTTGGAAACCTCTTTAAATACCCATGCAGTACCAGGTTAAAAATGTTGTGGGGCATTTACATTTCCAGAGCAAGATTCATTATGCTAGAAATGACCCATTTGAAAACATTTCCTCCACGTTTCTTGTCTCTTGCCTATGGGACCAGAGATATCTGGAGATCACTTCTGCATAGTGTAGTAGAAGAATTCATTCTAAATTCAAATCCCAGGTTTTCTATGAAGAATTTTGAGGCTTTAGGCTAGAAGGAAAGTTTTAGACTGATAGAAACACTTCCTCAAGAACTGCTGATTGATTATCGAATTACGGAAATAGACTGAGTGTGTTATGTATTTCACATTGAACGTTTCCTACTCAAGAACAGGCCAGTTTGCAGATGGAATTATTTCTGAAAACCCATAGACATCGTTTAGATCATCTAAGTCTATAAGGTAAGTTTTTCAGTAGCATTGAAGCATTTTAAAGATTGGTATGTTCTATATGTAGTAATCTATATTTTAAAGATTGGTATGTTCTATATGTGGTAATTGATATGTTTCAACATTTTTCAAATACAGTACTATTTTATCCACACACCAGTTCTTAAAAAGATAATTGGTAAGTGTCATTAACCTAATTTGGCAGATGAATATGTTGAGGCTTATAGAGATAACACAATTTGTAGGACCCAGCTCCAACAGCACATGCTTTCTTTTGGCATGAGACAACTCCTTTAACATTCAAAACTTATCACGAGTCTGAAAATCCAATGTAAATACACTTCACACATAGAAAAGACATAAATATCAGTAATAAATAACATAAATCATCATTCATAAATCATCGAACAATGACCAGGGACAGTCCTTCCTGAAGTTAACTGCTATGGATAACGTCTCTGTGGCTTCTTGAAAAGTAAAATTGGGGAGATGACTCTTCCTCACCTTAATGCATTATTTAATGTTTTTCTGTATTTGGATTAATACATTTGCTTTTAATATATTTGCTTTGGATTAATACTAGTGTCATTGCCTCAAAGACCCAAGGAATATATTACACAGTTAAGTTAAAGCACATAAGAAATCAGGAAAGTTGGATCTTAAACTTGAGGGATTATCAGGTAGAAACATGTTTGATTAGGTGGTTGTGGTAACACATCATTATGAAGCTCATAATATCTCATACTTATAAATCAGAGAAGAACACGAATTTTCCTGTTTTTTTTGGGTGATCATAATAAGCATGCTTTGGACACTCTGATGAGAGAGTTGTCACTGTTCCTCATGCTCTGTGTTTAGTTAATTGTATCAGTGATGAGGTTTTATTAAAAACAAAATACCAATTCCAATACAAACTCAAATACCAATTCTCCCTACCTCCTAGGTTCATACACAGTCACAGAAATAGGTGAAAGTTCTTATGTGCCCACAGTGATGTGGTGGGGATGTGAATATATATTTCTTCAATCAATTCTCATAACACTTGGGATATGGATATGATCATTCTCCCTTTATAGATGAGGCAGCAAAGATTTAAGTTGCCAAGAACTATAACATGGATAAAATAAGTGGCAAGTTCAATAGCAAGATTCCAATCTAGTCCCTCTGATTTTTAAACCAATACACTACACTTAACCACTGTGGTAGTCATTTTCAGCATTGTGTAGAAAAATCTGGGGACTCATTATTTATAAAGGGGTTGGGAAGGGAGAAAATGGAGCTGTGTTAGAAGTCAAAGTTAAGTGGGTAGAAGAAGAATCAATGAAACAAGATAGAATTGGGAGGGAGACAAACCATAAGTGACTCTTAATCTCACAAAACAAACTGAGGGTTGCTGGGGGGAGGGGGGTTGGGAGAAGGGGGGTGGGATTATGGACATTGGGGAGGATGTGTGCTTTGGTGAGTGCTGTGAAGTGTGTAAACCTGGTGATTCACAGACCTGTACCCCTGGGGATAAAAATATATGTTTATAAAAAATAAAAAATTAAAAAAAAAGAAGTCAAAGTAAAAGTTCAATTCAATGAAACTAGCACTGCATTTTTATTAATATCTAGGGATTCCAGTGTGTGTGTATGTTCATGAAATTTCCTCATCTATAATTTTCTGAAATCACATTAGAGTCATTATAATTACGATGGCCATGTCAAAAGCAGATTACTGGTTTAACATTGCTTATTATTACATAACAATGTAGGGCAAGGATTAAAAATTGGGGGGAAAATTTAACAAATACAATTTGATCTAATATTGTTTCTGTCTTTTATTATCTGCTTAATCTTGGGCAGGATCCTTAACTTCTTCTCTGTGTCTATATTTTCTGTTATGTAAAGAAGAACAAAATAATAGTGGTAATTATTTCACATGTTTGTACAGAGGATTAAACAGCCATATTTCTGTAAAAACAGAACACAACAAGTAACTAGTAAGTTTTAGTTGATACTATCATTATGGTGTTATTACTATTAACACCAATCTCTGCAATTATTACTTCATTTGCAAAATGGGTAAAATCATACTAACTACACAGGTTACTCTCATGTCGTACACATAACAATCAATCATTAAAGACATATTTATCAGCTATTAAAATGTTATTGGATTTGACAACATGTATTACTAATTCTTTTATAGTAGCTCCTGGAGACTTTTATTACATTCTTGTAAGAAACAATGTGTTATATTTTTTGTCAACTATTATAAATAATCTGATACTGGGCTTTCTGTCACTGGCTTGCATTCCCTTACTGAACCTCAGGTGACTTCATCAAGGCACACAAAGTTCTTCACCATACTTGCATGCAGGAAGAGTCATGTTTCCTCCAACTCCTGTTCATCCTTCCATTAATATTCTCAAATACCTTTTATGGGTCACTATTTCTAAGGATAAAGGAACAATTCCTAGCTGTATACGCATAGCCTTGACACCCATTTCCACACACTCTTTTCAAACTTAGCTACCAGTATCACCACTTAAAGATAATAGATAGTTCTCAGAAAATGATGTGTGCACAGAGGATCTTCAAGAATTCAGAACTCCTATCTCAAAAACCTTATGAGAACCCACAACTCCATAGAATCTAGATATTTACTATTTATGAGATGAAAAAAATTCAATAAAGTCAAGGTTACATTAATCAAAAGGTATTTCTTTTTCAGGTAACGTAATTAATCATAATATGAAATGCTGGAGAATAGGAACAACGTGACAGAGTTTGTTCTACTGGGGCTCACAGAGAATCCAAAGATGCAAAAAATCATATTTGCTGTGGTTTTGGTTATCTACATCATCTCTTTGGTAGGAAATGTGCTCACCGTGGTCACTATCACTGCCAGCCCATTATCAGGGTCCCCCATGTACTTTTTCCTGGCCTATCTGTCCTTTATTGATGCCTGCTACTCTTCTGTAAATACCCCTACACTGATCATAGAATCACTCCGTGAAAAGAAGACCATTCCATTCAATGCATGTATTATCCAAATATTTGGAGAACATTTTTTTGGAGGTGCTGATGTCATCCTACTTACTGTGATGGCCTATGACCGCTATGTGGCCATCTGCAAGCCACTGCATTACATGACCATAATGAATCGGCGGGTGTGTGGCCTGCTAATGGTAGTGGTATGGGTGGGAGGCTTTCTACATGCAACCATACAAATCTTCTTTATCATCCCTTTACCCTTCTGTGGCCCTAACATCATAGATCACTTTATGTGTGATCTGAACCCTTTGCTCAATCTTGCCTGCACTGATACCCACAATCTAGGGCTCTTCGTTGCTGCCAATAGCGGTTTCATCTGTCTGTTAAACTTTCTCCTCTTGATGGTCTCTTATGTGGTCATTCTGCGTTCCCTAAGGAACCATAGCTTGGAGGCGAGGCGCAAAGCCCTCTCCACCTGTGTCTCCCACATCACAGTGGTTGTCCTGTTCTTTGTGCCCTGCATATTTGTGTACATGAGACATCTATTGATAAAGCAGTTGCTTTGTTCTATACTACAATAACGCCCATGTTAAATCCTTTAATCTATACCTTGAGAAATGACCAGATGAAAAATGCCATTAGGAAATTGTGTAGTAGGAAATCTATTTTAGGTAACAAATAAATGTGCCTGGACCTCCATATTGATTCAACTCAAACAAAGATCAGAAGGACATTTTGGATGATCTTGACAAGGGATACCTATAAAATGGAAAAAAAAAAACTGCTATGGATCAAAGATTTTGCATTGAAAAGAACAGAAATGAGTTCAAAGAAAATAAAAAATAACACTGACTCAGGATCACTCTTTGCATATTTGGGCAATTCTATGAAATTGGGGCTTTGTTTTACTAGCTTCATGCATATGTATAGATTCCTAATCTGTCATCATAATTTAATAATTAAAAATATATTGGTATTGACCAGCTATCTTTATAACAATCAAAAGAGGGAGGTACTACCATTATCCCCATTTTTATAGGTGAGGAAACAGAAAGGGGAAAGTATCAAAATAAGTAGACTGAAGAGTCAGTAATCAGAATCTACCTGATTTCTCAAGACATGCTCTTAAATGCTGTGGTACAGTGCCAGATAATGATGATACAAAGATGATTATAATAGATATCATTTATTGAACTAAGGATTTGTCTGATACCACATATATATAATATAAAATATAAGATATTATATTATATCCATATTATATATAGCATACATACACATGTATATGCATGTATTATAAATCAGAATTATATGTAGTTATATATAATTATATATTATATGTATATTAATTAATTTCCTATATCTAAATTCTATGGCCATTTCATTAACAACTTGCTCAATTTTATTTATCCTAGTTGATAATATGTCCACTAAAATATTGTGGTATATAATTACTTTAAGAATATAAAAGCAGGGGGCGCCTGGGTGGCTCAGTGGGTTGGGCCGCTGCCTTCGGCTGAGGTCATGATCTCAGGGTCCTGGGATCGAGTCCTGCATCAGGCTCTCTGCTCAGCGGGAGGCCTGCTTCCTCCTCTCTCTCTCTGCCTCTCTGCCTACTTGCAATCTCTCTCTGTCAAATAAATAAAATCTTTCTTTAAAAAATATATATATATATATATATATATATATATATATATATATAAACAATGGCCCACTGAACCCTTAAGGGGTAGGTGAAGAATATTATATCATGTTTCCAAATTTCCTTGTAGGCTTCAAAATCATTTTGTATTTTTCATGTCACCTACATGCAACCATACAAATCTTCTTTATCATCCCTTTACCCTTCTGTAGCCCTAATGTCATAGATCACTTTATGTGTGATCTGAACCCTTTTCTCAATCTTGCCTGCCCTGATACCCACACTCTAGGGCTCTTCGTTGCTGCCAACAGTGGTTTCATCTGTCTGTTAAACTTTTTACGGTTAAACAGTACACTAATAAGCCATTAGAAAATGCAGTGCCTCAAAGGAAAGATTATTTCAATGTCAGATAGTAATTTCTATTCTTTAATATACATTTATAGTCCATAAACTTATTGCCTGACAATTAACAATAGTTTTTACAAGCAGTACAATGTCTGGTGCATGATAAATGTTGGATAAAAAATAAAAGTATAAAGGAAGATAAATAAAGTCAATAAAATGTAGAGAAAAAAAATACTGTGGTGTAGTTATGTTTGGTTTTCATATTTTACCTGATTCAAACTCTAAGAATTCTCTATGAGAAACTACAATTTGCTTTAACTCCTGCTTAAAATGTGTGATGAGAAAGAATTAAAGCTGAGATTCTCTGTGAAGGAGCAAATAGCTTACTTTGATACTCTTCCTCCTCTGAGCAAGATTTCATCATATGATGGGAGCTGTTCATATTCTCTCTTAATTAGTTTAGTTTTTGGCAACATTTCGTTATTAAAAAGTATTTTTTTAAATATGCAGATCCATCTACACACAGAACAACTTCAGGTTAAATATATTTCATTTATTCCTTCCATTCCTCACTCATTAATCAACAGAAATTTTGTGACCCCAAAGAATGTATCAGACACATTGATGGTGGCTGGGGCTTTGAAAGTGAATAGAGAGGAGCCTGGGTCTTGCCTTCACAGAGCGTTGGATATACTGAGAGATACCCAGAGGAGAGCAGAAAATGACAACACCATGTTATAAATGTTAACATAGTGGCTTCACTGGGTGCTATGAAAGCATGTTTGAAGGATACACAACAAAGAATAAGGGTCAGGAAAGGTTGCAAGATGAAAGGACATGCAACATGGAACCTGGAGCTTGAAATCAAGTCAACAGTATGAGTATGTTCACATCAGTTAGAGTAGGAGCATTCCTACATGAGAGAATACGTAACAAAGTCCAGGGTGTGAAAATCAGTATGCAGGAAACCTCATGAAAGTAGTATGACTATGGTTGTTAATCCATCTATTCAATCAACAAGTATTTACTGAAGTCTCACCATAAGCCAGGCAGTGTACTACACAATGAACTTATAAAAGGTACACAGCAGGATATGAACCTGGAATGAAAGGAACATGGGTCTCATAATCATGTTAAGGTTTATTGCTAAATATCATGGGACAAACTTTGCGAGGACCTTTGAAACAGTGAATGATGCAGTATGATTTGAGTTTGAGATGATAACTGAATGGGTTATCAGGGTGGGAAGTGGTCTGAAGGGAGCAAGAGTGGTGTCAGGATGTTACTGAAATGATTTGGATGTGAAAGGATGGAGGCCTGAAGAATGGTGATGCCAGAGAGGATACAGAAAATGGTGGGCATTGCTGTGTCCAGTTCAGTTTCCCTTCAATTCTCCAATGCCCAAGCTGCTGTGTCTGCACTACTAACAGCCCAGAACTCAGAGCCCCATCATTTCTGTACATTTCCTCCAGAATGAAATTATAGGCTATGTCCATCATCCCAGGAACCAGCAGGAGCCAATTAAAAAAAAAAAAAAAAGGTTATTTATTTATTTAACAGAAAGAGACACAGCAAGAGCAGGAACACAAGCAGGGGGAGTGGGAGAGGGAGGAACAGGCTCCCTGCTGAACAGGGAGCCCAAAGCAGGGCTAGATTCCAGGACTCTGAGATCATAATCTGAGCCAAAGGCAAACAATGACTGGGCTACCCAGGTACCCCAGAGAATGATTTTAACATCAAGTGGATAGGATGATCCATTTTGTGCATACGGTCAGCCTCTTTCCCCAACCACTCCCATCATTGTACAATGGGCCCATGAACAAAATGGTCATGGTGGCAGGGAGGAGGTTGTCCATGAGCTCAACAACGTGGACTTTCACCCACCAAAGCTAGCCTGGCCATGACCACTGCTTTGTGCCAAATCTTCCAGTAGGATATGCAACATGAAGTCTGTAATATGGCAGCATTCCCTGGGATGATCAACCTGTTTGCAGATTGAACTCATTGGACTTCTTCCATCATGGAAGGGCAGTGTTTTGTTCTTACTGCCTAAACACATCCTTTGGATATGGATTTGCATCCCCTGCATGCAATGCTTCTGCCAAAGCTACCATCCATAGACTTGGAGAATTTTTTACCCACATTCATGTCATTTTACACAGCATTGCTTGTGATCAAACAATCTCACTTCACAACAAATAAAGGGCTATAATGGGATCCATGCTCATGGAATTCACTGGTCTTACTACATTTCTCACCCCGTTGAAGAACTGTCCTGATAAAATGGTGGGAAAATCCTTTGCAGAATTAGTTATAGTACATGCCAGGTAACAATACCTTCTAGGTTTGGAGCAAGAGTCTTCAGTTCTCTGGAAAGACGTATGCTCTGAATAAACATCCATGACATGCTCTTCCTCCCATTGCCAGGTTTTGTAATCAAAGGATAGAAATGGGTGAGGCATTACACATTTTTTTTTATTTTATTTATTTTTTTTTAAATTTTTTATTTTTTATAAACATATATTTTTATCTTGACAAACAGAAATCACAGGTAGGCAGAGAGGCAGGCAGAGAGAGAGAAAAGGAAGCAGGCTCCCCGCTGAGCAGAGCGCCCGATGCGGGGCTCGATCCCAGGACCCCGAGATCAAGACCCCAGCCGAAGGCAGAGGCTTTAACCCACTGAGCCACCCAGGTGCCCCAAGGCATTACACTTTTTTTTTTTTTTAAGATTTTATTTATTTATTTGACAGAGAGAGATCACAAGTAGGCAGAGGCAGGCAGAGAGAGAGAGAGAGAGAAGGAAGCAGGCTCCCTGTTGAGCAGAAAGCCTGATGCAGGACTCGATCCCAGGACCCTGAGATCATGACCTGAGCCAAAGGCAGCGGCTTGACCCACTGAGCCACCCAGGCGCCCCGGCATAACACATGCTTACCCTTAGTGACCCACTAGCAAATTTTTTGCTTCCTGTTTCCTCTTACTTATGCTCTTCTTGCTTTGAGGTCTTTAATCCAAAGGGAGAAGTGCTTCCAGCAAGAGACACAGCAAGATTCTATTTAACAGTGTTAAGACTGCTGCCTGACCACTTTTGGCAGCTCATGCTCATGCCTTTGAATCTATAGGCAAAGATGTAAGTTACTGTTCTTCTTGAGGTAATTGTTCCTGGCAACAAAGGGGAAATTGGACAACTACTCCAGAATGGAGATAACAAATAGTATATCTAGAATATAGGAGATCCCATAGGATAATTCTTAGTATCACCATAGTCTGTGAGTATGGTCAATGGAAAACTACAACAACCCAATCCAGGCAGAACTACTAAGGACCCAGATGCTTCAGTAATGAAGGTTTGTGTCACCCCACCAGCTTGAGAACCATGAGCAGCATCTGTGCTTGCTGAAGACACATTGAGTATAGAATGAGTAACAGAAGAAATTATAAATTAAGCATGTGATTGTTATAAAATGAAGACTGTAATTATTGTATTTACTCCTTATATTATGAATGTGTTTGTGTGCTTGAATATATATAAAGCAAATATCTTTGTTTTCTTCCCTTTCTTATTACCTTACTATGAAACTAAATATATATTGAATTTCTACCATGGCATTTTAGTGTTTTTGTTTTCCACCATAATATTGAAGTTACTGAATATTAAGGGGAAAGTAAAAATCACCCCCCAAAATTTACTTCCCCTTACTTTGGGGGTTCTAGGTCATTTTCAGTTCTTGGATAGTTGTGTGATGTTAGGTGGTATTATGACCTTGTGATTTGTTTTGTTTTGTTTTGTTTTGTTTTATTTTGTTTTTTTTTGGAGAGCAAGTATGGATTTAGGAGATGTGTATAGGTACTAATGGATAAACAATGGATTTGCACTTGTTGATTTTATATGTTAACTTGCCTGGGCTACAGGGTACTCAAATATTTGTTCAACTATTGTTTTGGTTTGTGACTATGATATTTTTTTGGATGATATTAACTTTTGAATGGGTAGACTGAATAAAGTAGATTAATCTCACTAAAGTAGGGTTCTCATCTAACTAAATGAAGGCCTGAAAATTACAAAAGGCTAATGTCCCCTCAGTAAGAGGGAATTCACCTGCCTGATAGCCTTCAAACTGAACCATCAGCTCTTCCTGTCTGATAATTTTCACTCTGACACATTAACTCTTCCTGATGAAAGGAGCCTCCTTTCAATGGACCTGAACCGGGACATTGGCTTTTACTGGTTTATAGCAGTTTCTGGTCTTTAGACTCAAAATGGGACATAGACTGTGCAGGTTTTGCACTTGCCAGCTCCATATACATACATCCATATTCTTTTCAATAAATCTCTTTGTGTGTGTGTATCTCTGTGTGTGTGTGTGGGGGGGGTTAGCACTTCCTTACCTTCTAACATTACAAGATGCTCCAGTTCATCTTGTATATTTCATGCCCCCAAGCTAGAGTCAGCTATTTAAGAAGTCCTGATTCATTTTTGGATAATGGTGTCTGGAACCATGTCCTGGGCATAGATCATTAGATAATCACTGATTTTTTTTTTTATTCTAGCCAAAAGTCATCATTTATGGTCCAAATAAGCTCCTTTAATTGCAAGAAGAGATCACCTTTTCCCCATAATCTAAAAATAAATATTGAAAATTATCTACTTCATTATATCTAGATCATGCTTCTTAACTAAAAGGGAAGGGAGACCTCAGGGAATGACCTTCCCCAGACTCCTATATTTTGCATCATTCATGTTTAAATACTAGTGCAGGAAAGGCAGAAAAGGAGCATTTCCCAGTCAAAATTACATGTGAGAGAAAGTGTCAGATGAATCCAGGACAGACTTTGTCTTCTGGTATGTAGGCAATAACCTATGCCTCAGTGACATATAAAAAGATCAGACAGGATTTTAGAAACATTTATTTTTTTTTCTCATTTGAACTAATAGTGGCCAAATTACCTTGAGAAGAAAAGATTACTCTAAATCCTAATGTTTGTATAAGCTCTTAAAACTGGTAAGATTTGTGTTGGAGATTAACGTGACTTTATTTAATACTCAGAAAAAATATCTGATCAATGTCACAGTGTTCATCTAGCACATAGAAGGCATTTGTAGAAGGATAGAAAGTTTTGGGGGTTTTCTAGAAGTAGATTATAATAGAAACTGAGAAGACAGAATAAGATAAATGCACAACAGCTCCTGGTGGAGAAATGATCAAATAGAAATAATATCTGAGTGTTCCAGGAAATGCTCCATGGAGATGATGATTTATTTTGGACGGAGTAGGCTTCCCTTTTCAGTGGTAACTGAGTATTGAATAGGACCAAACAACTGGATCCTAATAATAGGAAATTCTCTTAATTCTTTCATTTACTTTATGAATACTTATTATTAAATATGTATTTTCTCTAGATGTTTAAATCCAGAAGTGAACAAATGTGAATAAAATCTGCCTTCCTTAGTTTGCTTCATTCAAATGTATGCCAAGCTTATATCTATTATTATGTTAACTATACAAATAGTTCAGTCTATAATTCTATCAGATATATAGATAGATAATTGATGATAATAGATCAGTAGGTGGCTGGATTGACAATTGGATAGATATTAGATATCTTTTTATAGTAACTGACTGTTAAAAACCACAAACAAGTTTTCATTCCCATTTGCTAAAGATTTGAGGAAAAAAGCATATCTGGCAAACCCCTAAGAATGCAAGGGAACCTGTAGTGAATGGCAGTGTGGTTGGGATATGATGTGGTTAAGAGCTGTGAGTCCAGAACTGACTCTACAGCTGACTCACCCTGTGACACAGACATTTAAATCTTACTCTGGCCCTGGGAATCTTACGTCCCTACAGCCTTTGTCCAAAGACAGTTGTTATAAAGCAGTAATATGCCAATGTGATTAGCAAACCATCTACTAAGAGGTTTCTAAAAGCTTTATTTTTTTTTTTAATTTTTTATTTTTATAAACATATATTTTTATCCCCAGGGGTACAGGTCTGTGAATCACCAGGTTTACACACTTCACAGCACTCACCAAATCACATACCCTCCCCAATGTCCATAATCCCACCCCCTTCTCCCAAACCCCCTCCCCCCGGCAACCCTCAGTTTGTTTTGTGAGATTAAGAGTCACTTATGGTTTGTCTCCCTCCCAATCCCATCTTGTTTCATTTATTCTTCTACCCACTTAAGCCTCCATGTTACATCACCACTTCCTCATATCAGGGAGATCATATGATAGTTGTCTTTCTCTGCTTGACTTATTTCGCTAAGCATGATAAAGCTTTATTTTTAATGCAGCATCATTATGATATATTTTCAGTGACCAAAGGAAATGTTTTAAAAGGTAAGTCCTCCTCCCAATTGTGAATTGAGGAATCAATCCCCCCACACCAAGCCACAAATATTATGCTATTTTGTTACTATCTTAAATACAATTAATTGAAATGAGTCCATGTGTGTGTGATATACATTATTATGATGTGAAAGAAAATATTACCATCCTCCACATACAGTCCTGAACTCTATCACTTTCCAATGTATATTAAAAACCATTTGTGTGTATAGCCACTTCATTTTTATTGATAATTACATAAAATACCATCTCTCATTCATTTAGCTTCCTTTTTGATGGGCTTGAAGTTGTTTCGTAATTTTTGCCTACTTGGAAAGGGCTGTTGTGATTGTCTTTGTGCCTGTGACTGAAATTACTTGCAGCAAATGGAAACACCAGTCCTGTGTCTATGCGCTGTTGAAATATCATCATGCCGAATATCACTCCCTGAGAGACTGCATCCCTTTAAGACCCTGCTAAGGATGTGCGGCATCAGTTGTTTCCCACATCAGTTTCAGCAGTGTTTGTTAAGCGGCATTCATCAAAAAGGCCACTGTTAATCTGATAGGTAAAAAGATATTTAACTGGAATTTAAATCTGAATGTATTTTTCTGTGAATGAATATGATTATACTGTCAAATAATGTTTAATAAGAAGAGTTGCTCTTGAAGTCAGTTCTTTCCCTCATTTTTGTTTGCACTTTTTAAAAAAGATTTTGTTTATTTATTTATAGAGTGAGGAGAGCCTGAACAGGGAAAGGGGAAGAGAGGGAGATGGAGAGATAGAAATTTAAGCAGGCTCCATGATCAATGCGGAGCCTGGAATGGGACTCAATCCCACAAACCTGAGATCACAACCTGAGTGGAAATCAAGAATGGGATGCTTAACTGATTGAGCCACACAGGCACCCTACACACTCTTTTCTTAAAGAGTGATCTCTGAAAGTCATTTGCATTTGAGAAAATTGTGCTTCTGTGTGGAATACATGTTGCATATCTCCTTAAATGATTTGGCATTTTTTGGTATTGTGCTACAATATGGTAAATACATATGAAGAGGACAGATAAGGATTTTTCCACTGTTTGGTATATATAAATAAATATTCATTCCCTTCCTCTATCTATCTTCTCTTATTGAAATCCAGGTATGGGTCACTCAAAACATAGATTCCAAGAATTCTAAGTCCCTGGTGCTTAAAATAACATAAAATTTGAAAGAACACTTTGATTTATGTCATATGTTCTGTATTTATCCTATATTGCAATCTCAGTCGATCCTTATGTTTTAACAAAATATGCTGAAAAAAAAAACAAATAAAATAGTGAATGAGGTGAAGAATTTAACTTTGGGCAACATAGTATAATTTCAAAAGTACAAAATATTATGATAGAAGCTTAATTTAGAACTCAAAGTAACTAGAAATTATTGAGAGTTAAAAGAATAGGAAATAAAGACTCAAGCTACCAGACCAAGTTTCACAATGGAGTTTACCAATTGACTGAAAGTTTACTGTTAAAATATTGTTTGTTTTTCTCTTGTTCTCTCTCTCTCTCTTTTTTTTTATGTTAAACTAAAGAGAGACATTCACTTCAGAAAGATGCCCTCTCACACAAAATCCCCTAGGTTAATATTTATTGTGCCTGAAGAATCAGGTACTCTTTCATTATTGATATTTTTCATTGCTTCCATTAATAATCAGCTGAATAGATTGTGAAGAGATAATATGATTTCCTCTTTATTCAGAAGAAAATGACACAGAAGGTAAAGGAATACACACTGGTAAGTGGTGCATCCATGATCAAGCATATGGATTTAATCTCTAAATTAAGTAATCATTGCATAATATTTCTTTCTTTGCAGATTAACCATTTCTAACCAATGCTTTCTCCATGTTGCCTGAAATTATGCAGCAAAACAACAGTGTAACTGAATTCATACTATTAGGATTGACTGAAGATCCTATGAGACAGAAAGTGGTATTTGTAATCATCTTCATTTTTTATCTGGGAACAATGGTAGGGAATTTGCTTATTATTGTGACCATCAAGTCCAGCCGGACACTTAGGAGCCCCATGTACTTTTTCCTATTTTATTTGTCCTTTGCTGATGCCTGCTTTTCAACCTCCATAGCTCCTAGACTAATTGCGGATTCACTCTCTGCAAAAAGAATCATAACTTACAATGAGTGCATGACTCAAGTCTTTGCACTACATTTCTTTGGTGGCATGGAGATCTTTGTGCTCATCCTCATGGCTGCTGATCGCTATGTGGCCATTTGCAAGCCTTTACATTATCCAACCATAATGAGCCAGCAAGTCTGCAACATTTTGATTATTATTGCATGGATTGGGGCTTTCATCCATTCTACAACCCAGATTATCCTGGCCTTGAGAATGCCTTTCTGTGGACCCAATTTCATTGATCATTACTGCTGTGATTTGCAGCCCTTGATGGAACTTGCTTGCATGGATACATATGAGATCAACCTGTTGATGGTGTCTAACAGTGGGGCCATTACCACAAGTGGTTTTGTGATTCTGATAATCTCATACATTATCATTTTGCATTCACTGCGAAACCACAGTGCAGAAGGAAGGAAAAAAGCTCTCTCTACTTGCACTTCTCATATCATAGTAGTAGTGTTATTCTTTGTTCCATGTATATTCATATATACACGCCCTGCAACCACTTTCCCCATGGACAAGATGGTGACTGTATTTTATACTATTGGGACACCTTTTCTCAACCCATTCATCTACACACTGAGGAATGCAGAAGTGAAAAATGCCATGAGAATGATATGGCATATCAAAATTACATCTGAATGCAAAAGATGAATTGAGGGCTTTGGTTGATTACTTATTCTGTGCAGATATCACATAGGGTAGTATATATCTTGACTTGCCCAATGCAATCTAAGGTAGTGCACCTAATTTCCTTACTTTTCTCTGTACTTCTGCCCTCAAACTAGTGGTTTCCATCATAATGCTAGCCTGGTTCTTACCTTTCCTGAGAGCTCAATTTTGATATTGGTGATAATGACACACTATCATGAATAATTGGTGATAATGAAGTACTTCTCACATCTAAGTCTACCCTCTAGTTTGATAAGGAGAAAGATATTTTTGCAATCACAACTGTTCAAACTTTGAGCATCCATAAATAATAGTCTGTTTACTATGACTTTTAATTGTCTCTATAGCACATTTCAAATAAGGTGTTTTGCTTTGTCTTGAACACATTCAGATCAAATGAATTAACATTGTGTGGCAAGAATTCTTCTCACTGTATCATTAGTTTATCTTTAAAAAGTTCCATTCTAGCAAATCAAAGGCCAAAAGACCATATACATATGTATGAGTGTGTACACACACACACACACACACATACATATATGTATTATTTTCTTAAATAATTTTTTCTCATTGTTTTCGTTGACTATTGAGATAACTGAGGCATTATATATGAGATTTTATTTATTTATTTATTTATTTATTTATTTATTTATTAAGATTTTGTTCATTTATTTGACAGAGAGATATCACAAGTAGGAAGAGAGGCAGGCAGAGAGAGAGGGGGAAGCAGGCTCCCCGCCGAACAGAGAGCCCGATGCGGGGCTCGATCCCAGGATCCTGGGATCATGACCTGAGCCGAAGGCAGAGGCTTTAACCCACTGAGTCACACAGGTGACCCTGAGATTTTTAAATATAGTATTACAAAGTCCTGGAGATATTCAGCTAATCTACATAATTGGTAAATAGGGGCTAAAACAAGAGACTTCTACATATCTAAGAGGGAAAGAACAAAACAATATATGCTGTCAAGACTAAATAAGTTTTGCAATACAGCATAGATAAAACATATACTGAGATTGAAGTACCAGAAGGTAAAACTTATTTTAAAGGGAAAAAAGTGTATATTATTTCATTTAAATGTGGGTGGTATCAGTGAAATAAAAGAAAGTATAAGAGGCATTCAGAAATACTCACTATACTTGTCTCTAGTTAATGGAGTTAGAGAGACCCTACTTTTGCAGCAGGAAGCTGCTTCCTTTCTCTGTTATTTCTTAGTAAAAGTGTAGTGTGTATTGTGATGCTAGAACTGGCAATAAAATTTTGAAGCCAGCAGAGCAGATTAGCAGTCATACTTTGAATTAGAGCAGGCCAAAGTTTAGATTCACTGAAATCAGTGTGATACATGCAACCCAATGTTTATAACAGCATTATCTACTGTAGCCAAATTATGGAAATAGTCCAAGTATCCATAGAATGATGAATTGGATAAAGATGACTTATGTAGGGTGCCTGCGTAGCTCAGTGGGTTAAGTCGCTGCCTTCGGCTCAGGTCATGATCTCAGGGTCCTGGGATCGAGGCCTGCATCGGGCTCTCTGCTCGGCAGGGAGCCTGCTTCCTCCTCTCTCTCTCTGTCTGCCTCTCTGCCTACTTGTGATCTCTCTCTGTAAAGTAAATAAATAATTTTTTTTTTTAAAAAAAGGATGACTTATGTATTTGTGTGTATGTATACACACACACACAAATGCTTATGTATTTACACACACAAATATATGGGTGTGTATATATACACACACAAATACATAATGGAATATTATTCATAAACAAGAATGAGAAATGAGATCTTGCATTTTCCATGACAAGAATGGAGCCACAGAGTATTATGCTAAGTGAAAAAATTCAGTCAGAGAAAGACAAATACCATATGATTTCACTCATGTGAAAATAAAAAAATAAAAAAACAAACTAAATAAATCAGTATACGGAAAAACAGAGAGGGGGGACAAATCAAGAAAGAGATTCTTAACTATAGAGAACAAACTGATGGTTACCAGAGAGTGGGGTGGGTAGGACAATGAGTTAAATATAAAATAGGGATAAAGGAGTATAATTGTGATGTGTACTGGGTGTGGTATGTATTGAATGACTCATTTGTACACCTGGAATTCTTATCACAATGCATGTTAACTAACAGAAATTTAAATAAAAGCTAATAAATAAATAAATAAAATCATTTATATCAGTGTATTCAAGTTCACCACATCCTTAGTAACTGAGACAAGATTCCATTTAATTTTAATGCTGTTCTTCATTGTTTACCTGAAAAACATTTTCAATACCAATAGTTTCATCCAGTCAAAGATTATTTTAAAATAAATTCATTAAGATATCATGTTAAGTGTTCTCATTACTTTTTGCTTTTGGGGATGTTGTGAAGCTTAGTGACTGCACTAGTGTCCCAAGTTGGCATGTTGATATAGTAAAAGTATGTGTGTGTGTGTGTGTGTGTGTGTGTGTGTGTGTACTGAAAAGATCATCACAATCTAATTAAGACATCTATCTTTTCTATATACTTAACATTGTATGTGCATGTGTCTGTGTGTGTGTGTTTGTAAGAAGTTTTAATTTAGATCTCTCCTTTTTTACAATTTTAAGTATAGGTTATGGTATTAATATTAAATATAGTGACCATGCTATATATTAAATGCCTAGAACTTCTTCATTCTACATAACTGAAACCATGCACCCTTGGGCCAACATCTCTCCATTTCCTCCAATACCTAGCCCCTGGTAACCACTATTCTATTCTCTACTTCTGTGAATATAACTTTATCATTTCCACATATAAGTGAGATCATGCAATATTTCTCTTTCTATTCTTGCTTGTTTCACTTAACATCAAATTTTCCAGCTCCATCTATGTTATTGCCAATGGAAGAATTTTCCTCTATTTATTTATTTTTTTAAAAGATTTTATTTATTTTTGGGCAGACAGAGATCACAAGTAGGCAGAGAGGCAGGCAGAGAGAGAGGAGGAAGCAGGCTCCCCACAGAGCAGAGAGCAGAGAGAGATTGGGGTTCAATCCTAGGACCCTGGGATCATGACCTGAGCTGAAGGCAGAGGCTTTAACCCACTGAGCCACCCAGGTGCCCCAGAATTTTCCTCTATTTAAAGTCTGAATAATGTATGTCTTCCTATATTGGTTCATCAGTCAAGGATGAGGTTGTATCCACTCCTTGGCTACTATAAATATGATGCAATAAAACTGAGAATTCAGAAAGCCCTACACAATCATGATTTGAGATCCTTTAGATATATACCCAAGAGTACAACTAATGGAAGGTAGTACTATTTTAATATTTTTGAAGAAACTTTGTACTTTTCTCCATAATGACTATACCAATTCACATACCCATCAATAGTACACATGAGATCCTTTTTCTTCACATCTTCACCAACATTCCTTATCTCTTGTCTTCTCAATACTGGTCATTCTAACAGAAGTGAAGTGATAGTATGATTTTAATTTACATTTCTCTCATGACAAGTGATGTTGAGCTTCTTTTGACGTGCTGTTGGCAATTTATATGTATTTGGAAAATATCTATCCAGTTCCTCTGCCTATTTTGTAATCATAGGAGATAAAGGAAATTTCCATAGCCTCTGCCCAACTTCCCTATGAACCTGAAACTGCTGAAGAAAATAGAATCTATTATTTAAAAAGCTGTTAAGAAGAAGAGAAAATAGAATAATAGACCAAAAGAATCTACTTCATTAGCTTAAAAGTATATAGAACAAAAAAATAGAAGTTAGGAAGGCAACTGAAAAGTAAACTACAAGAAGATGAATTTATTTCCCAAAATTAAACAATCGCATTAAAGGAAAATACGCTGCACTTGAAAGTCAGAAGTTGGTGAGAGAGACAATAATCTTCAGCAAAGAAAAGTAATAGACTAACGATACATATATCAATATGCTAAATTTTGGAACAAAGAGACCATGCACTGCTAGTAGATGATATGATTCAATTTATATGAAGTTAAAGAATAGACAACACTAAAACAGAGTGGTGCCAATTAGGACAGTAGTTGAATCTGAGAGAATAAACTGAAAAGGAGCATGACAGATCTTTCTGGGTTAATGAAAGTATTCTAAATCCTGAATTTGTTAATCGCTATGTGAATATATAAATTTTTCAAAACTCATCAAACCACATACTTAAAAGGTTGCATTTGATTACATGTAAAATAAAATAAAATAATAAAATAATCTCAAAAAGAATTATATTGCAAAAAAAACTTACTAGTATATCTAACTCCCTCAAAAAAAAAAAAATTCCCATTCAAATCTACTGATCATTTTCACAGAAAAAAAGTAGAACAGTGACTGTCATTAAGACATTAAGAATCAGATATAGTGAAAAGAAGGAGAACATGCACCCCAATGTTTATAGCAACAAAGTCCACAATACACAAACTGTAGAAGTAACTGAGATGATCTTCAACACATGAATGGATAAAGAAGGTGTGGCCCATATATACAATGGAATAATACTCAGCCATCAGAAAGGATGCACTGACATAGATGGAACTGGAGGGGTTTAAGCTAAGTGAAATAAGTCAAACAGAGGAAGCCAATTATCGTATGGATTACTTATATGTGGAACATGAGGGTAGCATCAAGGACATTAGGAGAGGGAAGGGAAAAATGAAGGGGAAGAGATCAGAGAGGGAGATGAACCATGAGAGACTACAGACTCTGAGAAACAAAATGAGGATTTTAGAGGGCTGAGGTTGGGGGGAATGGGTTAACCCAGTGATGGATATTAAGGAGAGCATGTATTACATGGAGCACTGGGTGTTACATATAAACAATGAATCATGGAACACTACATCAAAAACTCATGATGTAGTATAAGGTGACTAATATAATAAAATAAGTGAAAAAACAAACAAATAAATAAATAAATATTTTAAAAAGTTAAAAGCAATTGTTTTTGTTAATAAATACTATGAGCCTGATAAAAACAAAACAAAAACAACAAAAAAAACCTCTATAAGAAGTCCCTTCCACCATTATCCAGATTCAACAATTGTCAACATATTATTATTCCTATTTCATCTCATTGCACTTTCCCTCATTCCACATGGGCTTATTTATTTTTTATTTGTTTTGTTGTTGTTGCTGTCTGAGAATACTAAAGCAAGTCCTTGATATTTTATCATTCCATTCCTAAGAATGCCAGTACTGATGTCACCCATACCATACCTACAATACAATTGCCATGCCTTGATAATAAATACTCAACCTATGCAGGCATTCGTTTTCCAAAAAAGAAAGTTAAAAGAAAAAAAAAAAAAAAGAAAAAGAAAGGAAGGAAGGAAGAAAGGAACAAACGAAACCAAAGTTCTAAAGAGAAAGAGGATTTTTGCATGTGTGGGTCTCAAGTACAAGAAATACAATTCCCTATTCAAAATTGGGTGTTTCTCTAACATGACTCTTCAGAATATTTGCTCCTAAGTCAAAGCACTTCCACCAAAGCAGATAATTATTCCAAAGAAAAAAAGCAGCAGCTATAAGCCAAGGTCCTTGAATATTTATGAAAACCTCTTAAAATATCCATGCAGTGCCAGATGAAAATCTTTCAGAGCAAGATTCATTAGGGTAGGAATGATCCATTTGAAAGTGTTTCCTCCACATTTATTGCCTCTTGCCTATGGGACCAGAAACATCTGCAGGTCATTTCTCCATAGTGTTTCAAAATAATTCTTTCTAAATTCAAATCACAGATTTTCTATGAAGAATTCTGAGGCTTTAGGCTAGAAGGAAAGTTTTAAACTAATAGAAACACTTTCTCAAAAACTGTTGATTGGTTATCGGATTACGGAAATAGTCCATGTCTGAGTGTTTCATATACTTCATACTGAACGTTTCCTAGAAGAGGTCAATTTGAAAATGGAATTATATCTCATAAGCCTAAACATCATTAATATAATCTAAGACTATAAGTTTTTCAGTAGCATTGAAGCATCTTAAAGATGGGTACTTTCTGATAGGGATATCATTGAAAGTATGGATTGCTCTGGGCAGTATAGACATTTTAACAATGTTTATTCTTCCAGTCCATTAGCATGGAATGCTTTTCCATCTCTTTGTATCATCTTCAATTTCTTTCATGAGTGTTCTGTAGTTCTTTGAGAACAGATCCTTTACCTCTTTCGTTAGATTTATTCCAAGGTATCTTATGGTTCTTGGTGCTAGAGTAAATGGAATTAATTCTCTAATTTCCCTTTCTGTATTTTCATTGTAGTGTAAAGGAAAGCAACTGATTTCTGTGCATTGATTTTGTATCCTGACACATTACTGAATTGCTGTATGAGTTCTAATAATTTGGGGGTGGAGTCTTTTGGGTTTTTCATATAAAGTGTTGTGTCATCTGTGAAGAGAGTTTGATTTCTTCTTTGTCAATTTGAATACCTTTTATTTCTTTTTTTATGTTGAGCATTTTTTTAATTTTATTTTTTTCAGTGTTCCAAGATTCAATGTTTGTGCACTGCACTCAGTGCTCCATGAATACCTTTTATTTATTTTTGTTGTCTCATTGCTGTTGCTAGGACTTCTGAGTACTATGTTGAACAGTAATGGCAAGAGGGGGCATCCCTGTCATGTTCCTGGGAACACTGTCAGCTTTTCCCCCATTGAAAATGATATTTGGTGTGGGTTTTTCATAGATAGATTTTATTAAATTGAGAAATGTTCCCTTTATCCCTATACTTAAAAAAAAAAAGAGAGAGAGAGAGAAAGATTGGAACTTTCTATATATAATAACCATTATCTTTCAACACTAGTCAAATAAAGTAATATTTTATCCTCACACCAATTCTTCAGAAGATAGTTGATAAATATCATTAGCCTAATTTGACAAATGAAAAACTTGAGGCTCATAATGATTACACAGTCTTCAAGAACCAGCTCTTTGACACCATTCACTTTATTTTGCCATGAGAACATTAACATTGAAGACTAATCATGAGCATGAAAATCAAATGTAAATATACTTCACACACAGAAAAGACATAAATATCAGTAATAAATGACATAAGTCACCAGTCATTTAATATAAGCATGACCAGAGATAGTCCTTCCTGAGGTTAATGGCCATGAATAATGTGAGCCTCTGTGGCTTCTTGAAAATTAAATTGGGGAGATGATTCTCCCTCGCCTTATTGCATGGTTTATTTTTTTCCCTGAATTTCACTCAAAATACCAATTCTTCCTATCACGTAGTTGCATACACAGTAAAAAAAAAAAAAAAAAAAAGTAAAAGTCTTTTGTGCTCCCACAATAATGTGGTGGGTATTTCATATATGTTCCCTCAATTCTCATAACACCTGGGATATTGATATTATAATTCTCATTTTATAAAAGAGGAAACAAGGATGTAAGTTGCCAAGAAAAATACCCTGGAAAAAGAAAGTCACAAGTGTAAAAGGCAAGATTCCAATCTAGTTTCTCTGGTTTTCAAGCCAATACAAGACACTTAACCACTATGGTAGTCATTTTCAACATTGTTCAGAAAAATCTAGAGTCCCGCTCTTGTAAGGAGACTGGGAAGGGAGGAAATAGGGCTCCATAAGAGGCCAAGGTAAAGGTGTTGTTCATTGAAAAGACCACCACATTTGTATTAATATTTAGGGATTCCAATGCGTGTGTGTGTGTGTGTGTGTGTGTGTGTGTGTGTGTCTTGATGATATTGCTTCATGTACACTTGCCTATGAAGGAGAATTAAAGTCATTATAATTATTATGCTATGTCAAAAGGAGATTCCTAGTTCAACATTGTTTATTATAACATAACAATGTAAGGAAAAGATAAAAAAATTAGTAGAAAAAAGTTAACAAGTATAATTTGATCTAATTTTGGCTCTACCTTTTATTATCTTCTTGACCTTCGACAGGATCCATAATTTCTCTATGTTTGCATCTCTTTCTTTGTAAAAGAAGTATAAAATAACAGTGGTAATTATCTCACTTTTGTAGTGAGTTTTGTAGTGAGAAACAATAACATTTTTGCAAAAATGAGCACAAACAAGTGTCTATTAAGTTTTGGTTGATATTATCATTATTATTACTATTAACATCAGTCTCTGCAATTGTTTCTTCATTTGCAAAATGGATGAAATAATATTGTCCACATAGGTTACTGCCATGCACATAGCAATCGATCATTAAAAAGTATATTTATAAGACATTATAATGTTATTACATTTGGCAATAGTTATTATCAATTCTTTTATACTAGCTCCTGAAGGCTTTTTATTATATTTACATAAGAAACACCCTGCTACCCTTTTTATAAACTATTATAAATAGTGAGATACTTGGCTTTCTTTTCACTAGCTTGCATCCCTTTACTGAAGGTCAGCTGACTTAATCCAAGACACACAAAGATCTTTACCAAAGATATATCTCAAAGTCATCCTTACTCCAATCCCTTTTCATCCTTCCACTCATATTCTCTAATACCTTCCATGGGTCTCCACATCCTAAGGGTAAAAGAAAAAGTCCAGCTTTACATTTATACCCTTGACATCCATTTCCGACCACTATTTTCAAACTTAGATGATATTACCACCCTTGAATATAGGCTCTCAGCCATCTCTGACAATGAGGTGTGCAAAGACAATCTTTACGAATCAGATCTTATGGGTGCCTGGGTGGCTCAGTGGGTTAAGCCACTGCCTTCAGCTCAGGTCATGATCTCAGGGTCCTGGGATCAAGTCCCGCATCCAGCTCTCTGCTCAGCAGGGAGCCTGCTTCCCTCTCTCTCTCTCTCTGCCTGCCTCTCTGCCTACTTGTGATCTCTTTCTGTCAAATAAATAATAAAATCTTAAAAAAAAAAAAAAAAGAATCAGATCTTATGGGGCACCTGGATGGCTCAGTGGGTTAAAGGCTCTGCTTTCAGCTCAGGTCATGGTCCCGGGGTCCTGGGATTGAGTCCCACATCGGGCTCTCTGCTTGGCTGGTAGCCTGCTTCCCTTCCTCTCTCTCTGCCTGCCTCTCTGCCTGTTTGTGATCTCTGTCTGTCAAATAAATGAATAAAATCTTAAAAAAAAAAAAGAATCAGAACTTACCTTCTAGCTCATAAAACCCCATGAAAATCCACAACTCAATAGAAGTTAGGCATTTATTATTTACTAGATTTAAAAAAAAGATTAATAAATTCAAGGTTATATTAATCAAAAAGGATTTTTTCAGATAATTAATTATTCACAAATGAAATAATGGAGAATAGGAAGAAATTGACAGTGTTTTTTTTTTTTCTTACTGGGGTTCAGAGAGAATCTAAAGATGCAAAAAATCATATTTGTTGCTGCATCATCTCTTGGGTAGGGAATGTGCTTATCTTGGTCACTGTCACTGACAGCCATTTACCAGGGTCCCCATGTACTTTTTCCTATCTCTCCTTCATTGATGCCTGCTATTTTTCTGTCAATACCCCTACACAAACCTTAGATTCACTTCATGGAGAGAATATCATCCCATTCAATGCCTGTATTACCAAATATTTGGAGAACATTCTGATGTCATCCTGCTTACTGTGATGGCCTGTGACCACTTGTGGCCATCTGCAAGCCATTTCACTTCATAAGTGTGTGTCCTGCTAATGGGATTGGTGTGAGTGAAAGGCTTTCTACATGCAGCCATACAGATCCTCTTTATCATCCCATTACCCTCCTGTGACCCTAACCTCATAGATCACTTTATGTGTGTTCTGAGCACTTTGCTCAATCTTGCCTGCACTAATACCCACACTCTAGGGCTCTTCGTTGCTACCAACAGTGGTTCTTTCTGTCTGTTAAACTTCCTCCTCTTGCTGGTCTCCTGGTGGTCATTCTGTGCTCCCTAAGGAACCACAGCTTGGAGGCAAGGTGCAAAGCCCTCTCTACCTGTGTCTCCTGCATCACAGTGGTTGTCCTATTATTTGTGTCCTGCATATTTGTGTATGTGAGATCCACAGCTACTTTATCTATTGATAAAGCAGTTGCATTGCTCTATACTACAATAACACCCATATTAAATCCTTTCATCTGGTCATTTTCATCTGGTCATTTCTCAAGGTATAGATTAAAGGATTTAATATGGGTGTTATTAGGAAATTATGTAGTAAGAAAGCTATTTTAGGTGACAAATAAATGTAACTGGACCTCCATATTGATTCAACTCAAGCAAAGGTCAAAAGGATATTTTGGATGATCTTGACAAGGAACACATATGAAATAAAGGGGAAAAAAGTTACTGCTATTTATCATAAATCTTACATTGAAAAGAATAGAAATGAAATGAATGCAAGAAAATGAAAATTTAAAAAAGTGTAAAATAAGGTGAATAAAGTCAATAAAATTTAAAGCAAATTATAGATAGATAGATAGATAGATAGATGATAGAATATATATATTCCCTACCTCCCACCCCAAAATTAGATATATATATATATATAGGTATTTATTTATATATCTAGATATATATTTAGATATTTATAAGATTATAAATTAAATATATCTAATTAGATATATCTATATATAGATATTAGATAAAAATTAGATATATTTATATATATATAAATATATATAGACATATTTATATATCTATATCTATATAGATATATCTAATTTTAGGGCGGGAGGTAGGGAATTTCTTTCCTGCTATTGACCTAACCAGACTCTCAGAATTCTAGCTAGCTCTCTTTGAAAAAACACAATTTGTCTTAACTCCTGCTTAAAGTGTGAAATGAAACAGAAATTGAAGCTGAGATTCTCAATGAAGGGGCAAATAGCTTACCTTAATACTCTCCCTGCTTTCAGTAGGATATCAACATATTAATGTGAGGTCTTCATGTTATTTTTATCTGTTAGTTTACTTTTTGGCAACATTTCATTATGAAAAGATAGTTTTAAAAAATATATGCTTCTATTTACACACAAAACACTTCAGGATAAATATATTCTATTAATTCTTTCTATCCCTCACTCATTAATCAAAAATTTCTAGAGCCCATAGAATGTATTAGACACATTCACAGCTTCTGTTTCAAAGGTGAATAGAGAGGAACCTGGATCTTGCCTTCACAGAGTTTCAGATCCACTAAGAGACACCCAGAGGAGAGCAGGAAATGACAGCACACTGTTATACATGATGAGGTTAGAGGCAGCACAGGTGCTATGAAAACATGTTTGAGGGACACACAGCAAAGAACCAGGGGTCAGAAAAGGTTCCAAGATGAAAAGACATACAAAACGGTACCTGGAACTTGAAATGGAGTAAGCAGAGTGAATACGAACATCAGTTGGAGCATGAGAATTGTTACAGGAAAGAATATATAACAAAGGCCAGTGGGTAAAAATGAGTATACAGGAAACCTCGTGAATTCAATGTGGCAATGGCTGGTAATTCATCTATTTAATCAACAATTATTTATTGAACTCTGACCATGTGCCTCATGCTAGACAATGAGCTTATAAAAGGTAAATAACTTGATATGAACCTGGAGAGGGAGGAACAGGGAAGATGATAAAAAGTCTCCTAATCATGTTAAAACTTACTGTTGGGGTGCCTGGGTGGCTCAGATGGTGAAGCTTCTGCCTTTGGCTCGGGTAATGATCCCAGAGGCCTGGGATGGAGCCAGGCATCAGGTTCCCTGCTCAATGGGAAGCCTGCTTCTTCCTTTCCCTCTGTTATACCCTCTGCTTGTGCTCTCTTGCTCTATCAATATCAAATGTGTTTTCCTCAATGAACAAATTAACAGATTCTCAGATACCTGATATTCAGCAAGTGATTTCACTAATTGTTTCTTCTCTCCCTGTCGGTAAGAACCATTAGAAATAGTTTAATTTCAGCTTACAAGGCCACCAATATGCCTTCTGTGCCCTACCTCAGGATGTGTCAACACTACAGCACTATATTATAATTTAGTTCATGAGGACCTTGAGGACCTTGATTTATTCTATGAGCTATCCACAGTGGTCCATTATATTGATGACATCGTGTTGAGTGGATTGAGTCATCAAGACTTAACTACTCTAGATCTATTGGTAACACATGTCTGTCAGAGGAGGGAAACTAAACACAATTAAAACTCAGGGGACTTAAATTCAGTGAATTTTCCAGTGGCCCAGAGTATGGAGCATATCAAGATTCACCTTTGAGGGGCACCTTCATGGCTTAGTGGGTTAAGCCTCTGCCTTCGGCTCAGGTCATGATCTCAGGGTCCTGGGATCAAGCCCCACGTTGGACTCTCTGCTCAGTGGGGACCCTGCTTCCCCCTCTCACTCTGCCTGCCTCTGCCTACTTATGATCTCTCTCTCTCTCTCTGTGTCAAATAAATAAAATCTTAAAAAAAAAAGATATCACTTTTGAAGGAAAAACACAATAGGATAAAACCAGAGGCAGACGAACTACAAGACATACCTAACAATAGTGAACAAAACAGAATTACTGAAAGGGAGGGAGGTAGGGTGATAGGGTAATTGGATAATGGACATTAAGGAGGACGCTTCATGTAATGAGAACTGGGTGTTATATGCGACTGATGAATCACTAAATTCTACCCCCAAATTAATAATATACTCAATGTGAACTAACTTAAACTTAAATAAAACAAAACAAAATATATCCCTTTTAAGGTGAAGGGATAAATACACCCTATCTTGGTCCATCTATCCTCTCCAACACCAAAAGATACACAATACCCAATGGGCTCCTTTGGATTGGGGAAGCAATGTGTTCTTCATTTGGGTGTTTTACTCTGGTCTATTTATCAAGTAACTCAAGAAGTTGCTAGTTTGCGTGGAGCTCAGAAAAAGGAAAAGTTTCTGCCACAGGTCCAGACTGTGGTCCAAGCTTCTAATCCACATGGCTGTTAGGATTCTGCACGTCTTATGGTATTTCATGCATCAGTGGAAGAAAGGAATGTTGTTCAGGTGTTTGGAAGTTCTCCATATATGAATTGCAGTGCAGGCCCTCAGGATTTTGGAGCAAAGTGCTGCCATCCTCCACAGATAACTACTCCCTTTTTGAGAACTTGCTCTTGCCCTGCAACCAGGCCTTAGCAGGGACTAAACACTTAACACGGGCCATTAAATTTCTGTGAAACAAGAATTGCTCATCATGAACTTGGTATTTTCTGATTCATAGAGCCATAAAGTTGGGTGTGCAAAGCAGCACTCCTTTATCAAATAGAATAGTGTCCTAATATACAGTTTTCCCTTCCATGTTTTCAGAAGTTGATGATCCTCCTTCTGACATACTGCAGAAGATAAATAGTAGCCTAATGTTACAACACAATGCTTGTGTCATTTACCTCACTTCATCTTATCACAATGACATTTTATCATCTCACATCATCACAGGAAAAAGGGTATATACAGTACAATCAGGTTTTTTGAGAGAGAGAGAGAGGGAGGAGAGAATATTCAGATAACTTTTATTACAGTTTGGTGTTATAATTTTTATGTTTTATTATGAGTGTTATTAATCTCTTACTGTGCCTAATTTATAATATAACTTTATCACAGGTATGCAGGTATAGAAAAAACATACTATAATGGTTTTTGGCACTACCCATAGTTTCAGGAATCACTGGGCATCATGAAACACATTGCTCTCCCCACATAGGTAGGGACGTCTGTACAGAACTTCTGGCCCAAGAAGGAACTGAACAAATGGTTACATGAAGAAGTACCCAAATTCAGCCTGAACCCAAGGCCTTATGGAAAGTTCACTATGATCAATTGACATAAGGAGAAAAGATTTGGGCCTGATGTACAGAAAATTCTGCAGTGATATGTAGATACAGGTCAAAAGTGAATAAAAGCAGCACCACAGCCCTATTCTGGAAAATCCTTCAAGGTCAGTGGGGATGGGAAATTCCTTCAATGGGTAGAAATTTAAGCAATGCACCTGGTGTTCATTTTCTTGGAGGGAGTAATGGCCAGAAGTACAATGTATACTAATTTAAGGGTTTTGACTAATGGTTTGGCTGAATGGTCAGGAACATGAAAAATAAATCATTGAAAAATTAGTAATAAGACAATCTGAAGAAGAGGCATATTTCCATACTTTTCTGAATAAGTAAAAACATACAAAGATATATTTGTCCCTTGTGAATGCTTACCAAGAGGTCACCAGCAGAGGAGGTTTTAATAATTAAGTGGATAAGATGAACCATTTTGTGCAATTAAGCCAGTCTTATTCCTAGGCACTCCTACCTTCCTTTGATAGACTCATGATCTCATCATGAGAATAATTCATGAGAACTTGTTATCCACCATTATAGTATTGCACACAGTTTTTCCTCTAATCAATGGCCTCACTTCACAGCAAATGAAGTGCCACAATGGTCCCATGCTCATGGAATTCAGTGTTGTTACCATATTTCCCAGTATCTTGAAACAACTGGCATGATAAAATGTTTGGATAACTTTTTCCAAATTAGTTGTAGTATGAACTAAGTAGCAACACCTTCCAGGGTTGGAGCAAGAGTCGTCAGTTCTATGAAAGGCCACATATGCTCTGAATTAGCATCCAATACATGTTGCTGTTCCTCCCATAGCCAGGTCCTGTAATCAAAGGATAGAAATGGGAGAGCCAACATTCATACTGCCCTTAATGAATGACTAACAAAATGTTTCATTTCTGTTCTCATTAACTTGTGTTTTTCTTGCTTCTAAGTCTTAATTCCAAAGGGATAAATTCTTCCAGCGTGAGACATAACAAGATCCTACTAAACAGAGTCAAGACTGCTGTCTGACTTTGGGCAGTTCATGCCTTTGAATCAATAGGTAAAGAAATAAGTTGCTGTACTGGCTAGAGTGATCTATCATGGCAACAAAGGGGAAATTGGACTACTACTCCACAATGGAGATAAGAAAGAGTATATCTAAAATATAGGAGATCCCAGAGGACCACTCTTAGTATCACCATGCTCTGTGTTAACATCAACAGAAAAACTACAACAAACCAATCAAGGCAGAACTACTAAGGACCCAGACCCTTCAGTAATGAAAGTTTGTGTCTCCCCACCAGCTAAAGAACCATGACCAGCATTTGTGCTTGCTAAGGGCACATTGAATATAGAAGGAGTAACAGAAGAAATTATAAATTAACCATGTGACTGTTACAAAAATGCATACTGTAGTTATTATATTTACTCCTTATAGTATAAATATTTGTTTTATACACACACACACACACACATCTTAGTTTTCTTCCCTTTCTTGCTACCTCATTATGTAACAGAAAATATGTTGACTTTATATCATAGTATGTTACTGTTTTAATTTCACATCATAGTATTTAACTTACTGAATATCAAGGAGAAAGTAAAAATCACTCCCCCAAAATTGCCTTTCCTTCTAGTAGAGGTTTTAGTGTATTTTCAGTTGTATGCAGGAGAGTTGTATGATGTTAGGTGGAATTCTGACCTTGTGTTGTCTTTGTTTTTCTTTAAACATTTTATTTATTTATTTATTTGACAGGGGGACAGAGAGCTCAAGCAGGCAGAGAGGCAGCCAGAGAGAGAGAGCAGCAGCAGCAGGTTCCCCTCTGAGCAGAGAGCCCATCATGGGTCTAAATCCCAGGACTCTGAGCCAAAGGCAGATATGTAACCAACTGAGCCACCCAGGCTCCACATGCTTTCTTTACTTGGAGATTAAGTACAGTTTAATGAGATATGTGTAAGAGCTAGATGGTTAAGAAATAAACTTGTACTGACTGATTTTATGTGTTAACTCACCTAGACCACAGGGTGCTCAAATATTTGTTTGAGTATTGCTTTGGGTTGTGACTATGAAATTTTTCTAGATGATATTAATTTTTGAATTGCTAGACTGAGTAAATTAATTTGTTCTCACTAAAGAAGGGTCTTCATTCAACCAAAGAAAGGCCTGAAAATTTCAAAAAGCTAATGTCCCCTGAGTAAGAGGAACTTTCCTGCCTAACTGAACGCTTAGCTTTGCCTGTCTGATGACCTGCACTGACACATTAACTCTTCCTGACCTAAGGAGCCTCCTACCTAGGGACCTGAACTGCGACGTTGGCTTTTACTGGTTTATAGCAGTTTCTTTAGACTCAAAAGGGGACATAGACTTTGCAGATTTTGTGGTACATGTACAATAGAATATTATTCAGCATGGAAAAAGAAGGAATTTCTGACTCCTGCTACAAGATGGATAAACTTTGATGACATTTTAAATGAAATAAGTTGTTATTTTTAGTAAACTATATGTTATAACAAATTTATATTTACAGGGAAATTGTAGAAATGATGCAGAGTTCCCTTATGCTCTGCACTGTTTCCCCTGTTACCATCTTACATAGTATAGTACAATTGTCAAAACTAATTCAGTTTAAGCAAACACATTATTTTAAACTAATATCCATACTTTTAACAAGTAACTTTGATTTTAACTAATATTGCTTTTCTTCTCCAGAGTCTTATCAATATACCACAATATATTCAGTTGTCATGTCTTCTTCAGGAGCTCCAGACAGTGGCAGTTTCTCCTAAGGTTCTTGTATTTATTTATTTCAAGTATGATTAACATATTAGATTAGTTTCAGGTGGGAAAAAAATGATTCAACAATTCTAAGGATGCCTTAGTAGGTTAAGCATGTGCCTTCAGCTCAGGTCATAATCCTAGGGTCCTGAAATAAGTCTAGCAATTGGCTTTCTGATTAGTGGGGAGCTTGCTTTTCCCTGTGCCCATGCTCCCCTGGCTTGTCTCTTTCTCTCTGTCTCTCTCTGACAAATAAAGAAATAAAATATTTTTAAAAAATCAATAGTTTACTCAGTGTCCATCATAATAAGTGTTTTCTTAACTTTTCTGTTTTTTTTTTTTCTTTATTTGAGAGAGAGAGAGAGCTCAAGCAGAAGGAGAGCAGAGGGAGAGAGGCAGAGAGGCAAACTCTTTGCTGACTTTGGAGCCCCATGAAGAGCTCAATCCCAGGACCCTGAGATCATGACCTGAGCCTAAAACAAGGGTCAGAGGCTTAATCAACTGAATAGAGCAGGCACCTCTGAACTTTTCTTGTTTTTGATGAAATTGGCAATTTTGAGCAGAACTAGACAAAAATTTTATATAAAAACCTACATTTAGGGTTTGTCTGTTATTTTACTCAAGACTGGACTGGAGTTATGGGTTATTGGGAGAAAGGTCACAGAGGCAAAGTGCCATTTGGATCACATCCTGTTAAGGAATATGTACTTTCTTTTTCTTTTTTAAGATTTTATTTATTTATTTGACAGAGATTGCAAGTAGGCAGAGAGGCAGGCAGAGAGAGAGGAGGAAGCAGGCTCCCTGCTGAGCAGAGAGCCCGATGCGGGGCTCGATCCCTGGACCCTGGGATCATGACCTGAGCTGAAAGCAGAGGCTTTAACCCACTGAGCCACCCAAGCACCCCTGAATCCACAAATATTATGTAAGTTTGGTACTATCTTAAATACAATGATATGATATGAGTCTGTGTGTGTGTGTGTGTGATATATTATTCTTCTGATAATGATTACACTACCATCCTCTGCATAGAATCCTGAACTCTATCACTTTTCAACATATTTTAGAAACCACTGCATATATGTATCCACCTCCTTTTTATTGATGATTCATAAAATAGCATCCCTGATTCATTTAGCTTCCTTTCTGATGGGCTTGAAGTTGTTTCTTCCCCTTTTCTGACTTGGAAAGGACTGCTGTGACTATCTTTATGCCTGTGAGATTATTTGCAGCAAATGGAATTACTAGACCTGTGTCTAAGTGCCACTGAAATATCCTCAGCAATGAAAATCAATCCCCAAGAAATTGCACCCCCTTAAACTCCTACCAAAAGTATGTGGGATCCGTTGTTTCCCACATCAATTTCAGTAGTGTTTGTTAGGATACATTTATCAATGGGGCACTTGAGTGGGTCAGTAGGTTATGCATCTGCCTTTGGCTTAGGTCATGATATCAGGATCATGGGATTGAGTCCAGCATCTGGCTCCCTGCCGAGCAGGGATTCTGCTTCTCCCTCTCCTCTGCTTGCTGCTCCCCATGCTCTGTCCTCTCTCTATTAAATAAGTAAATAAAATCTTAAGAAAATAAAAATACATTTATCAAAAAAGGTCAATTTATTAATCTGATAAGTGAAAAGATATATAGTTAGAATTTAAATTTGAATGTATTTAGATATTAATTAAATTTATTATCTTTCCACATTTTTAATAAGAAGTTTCTTTTGAAATCAATTATTTGGCCCATTTTCATTTGCACAGTTTGGTTTTTTAAAAAGATTTTACTTATTCAGAGAGAGAGAGGGAGAGTGTGTGTGAGAGCAAGGGAAGGGGCAGAAGGAGAGGAAGAGAGAGAATCTTAAGCAGGCTCCACACAAGACACAGAACCTGGCATGGGGCTCTATCTCACAATCCTGAAATCATAAGCTGAGTGGAAATCCAGAGTCAGACGATAACTGACTGAGCCATCAGGTACCCTAAACACTGTGTTTTTAAAGATTGATCTTTGAAATCTATATTTGAGAAAATTTTGCTTTTGTCTGGAACACATGTTGTAAATATACTTAAATGCTTTGGCATTTGTGCTTGTAATTGTTTTACTATATGGAAAGTATCTGTTATGAGGACGGAGAAGATTATTCCACCATTTGGCATCTATAAATAAATATTAGCTCCCTTCCTGTTTCTATCTTCTCTTACTAAAATCAGGGTATGGGACACTAAAGAATCTAGATTCCACGAATTTTATTGAAAAGTTTCTGCTATGACTTGGAACTTCCTTAATTCATCTTCTAAATCCCTAGTGCTTAAAGTAACATGAACTTTGGGAAAAAAAGAAGTATTTTGCTTTTTATGCCCAATGTTCTTTATTTATATTTTATTTAGTCTGAGTCTCTCTTTGTGTCTTAGGAAAATTTGCTGAGAGACCCATTAATATACTGAACAAGGTGAAGAATAATTTCAAAAGAACAAATTTATAGAAGCTGAATTTAAAACTACAAACAACTAGAAATTATTGAGAGTTAAAGTAACAGGAAATAAACAGTCAAACTAACAGATTAAAACAAATTTCAATATGGACTGGACCAGTTGAAGGAATGTTCACTACTAAAATATTATATCTCCTTTCTCTCTTTCTTGCTCTTTTTCTCTCTTAGGTTTCATTAAGGGAAACACTATCAAAGTTTCTACATCATTCTTTGAATGTTCAAAATATTTATGATAAGATATTTTATAACCAAATTACCAGGTTCAAGTATTATGAAAAAGCATTATGTATATCATGCATGAATTTTCTCCACTTGGCAACATTCCAACCTGATGGGTGTTTGGTATAAACTCAAGAAAGACATCCAATTCAGAAAGATACCCTCTCAATCCAAATCCCCTAATTTAATATTTTTATGGCTGAAGAATTAGGTCCTCTTTCATTAATGATATATTTCATTGTTTCCATAAGCAATCAGGTGAGTAGATTATAAATTATAAATAAAGATTTGCACTTTATTCAGAGGAAAATATCATGGAAGGTAGGGATTATAGGTGGGTAAGAATATAGATTTGACCTCCAAATGAAGTACTCATTTCATAATACTTCTTTCTTTGCAGATTAATTATTTCTTTTTTTAAATTTTTTTTTAAATTTATTTAGTTTCAGAAAAACAGTATTTATTATTTTTTCACCACACCCAGTGCTCCATGCAATCCGTGCCCTCTATAATACCCACCACCTGGTACCCCAACCTCCCACCCCCCCCACCACCCCACCACTTCAAACCCCTCAGATTGTTTTTCAGAGTCCATAGTCTCTCATGATTCACCTCCCCTTCCAATTTACCCCAACTCCCTTCTCCTCTCTAATACCCCTTGTCCTCCATGATATTTGTTATGCTCCACAAATAAGTGAAACCATATGATAATTGATTCTCTCTGCTTGACTTATTTCACTCAGCATAATCTCTCCAGTCCCGTCCATGTTGCTACAAAAGTTGGGTATTTGTCCTTTCTGATGGAGGCATAATACTCCATAGTGTATATGGACCACATCTTCCCTATCCATCCGTCTGTTGAAGGGCATCTTGGTTCTTTCCATAGTTTGGCAACCGTGGCCATTGCTGCTATAAACATTGGGGTACAGATGGCCCTTCTTTTCACGACATCTGTATCTTTGGGGTAAATACCCAGGAGTGCAATGGCAGGGTCATAGGGAAGTTCTATTTTTAATTTCTTGAGGAATCTCCACACTGTTCTCCAAAGAGGCTGCACCAACTTGCATTCCTACCAACAGTGTTGTTTCCTGTTTTGTTAATTTTGGCCATTCTAACTGGTGTAAGGTGATATCTTAATGTGGTTTTAATTTGAATCTCCCTGAGGGCTAATGATGATGATCATCTTTTCATGTGTCTGATAGCCATTTGTATGTCTTGATGGGAAGATTAATTATTTCTAACCTGTGCTTTCTCTACTTTGCCTGAAATTATGCAACAAAATAATAGCATCATTGAGTTCATACTGTTAGGATTGACCCAAGATCCTATGAAAAAGAAAATGGTATTTGTATACTTCTTCATTTTATATGTGGGAACCATGATAGGAATTTGCTGATTATTGTGATCATCAAGTCCATCTGGACACTTGGAAGCCCTATGTACTTTTTCCTATTTTATTTGTCACTTACTGACTTCTGCTTCTCAACATCCACAGCCCCCAGACTAATTGTGGATTCACTCTTTGCAAAAAGAATCATAACTTACAATGAGTGCATGATTCAAGTCTTTGCCTTGCACTTCTTTGGATGCATGGAGGTCTTTGTCCTCATCCTCATGGCTGCTGATCATTATGTGGCCATCTTCAAGCCCTTACATTACCCAACCATTATGAGATGGCAGGTCTGCATCATCTTGATTGTTATTGCATGGATAGGGGCTTTTATCCATTCTATAGCTGAGGCCTTTCCTGGCCTTGAAATTGCCTTTCTGTGGACACAATTTGATTGATCATTACCGCTGTTATTTACAGCCCTTGCTGAAACTTGCTTGCATGCACAACCACATGATCAACCTAGAATGGGTGTCTAACAGCGGGCCCATTTGTACAAGCAGTTTTGTGTTTCTGATGACCTCATACATTTTCATCTTGCATTCACTGTGAAAGCATAGTGCAGAGGGGAGGGAAAAAAGCTCTCTCTACTTGCACTTCTCACATCATCATAGTAGTCTTATTCTTGGTCCATGTGTATTCATATATTCATGTATCCCAACCACTTTCCCCATGGACAAGATGGTGTCCATATTTTATACTATTGGGACCCCTTTTCTCAACCACTCATCTACACACTGAGGAATGCAGAAGTGAAAAATTTCATGAGAAACCTATGGCATATTACAACTACCTCAGAAAGCAAGAGATGAATTGAGGGTTTTGACTGATTTCTTAATCTATACAGATATCAAATATGATGTGTATCCTGACTTCACCAATGTCTCTATTATAATACAGCTTATTTCCTTGTTTTTTTTCTGTACTTCTGCGCTCAAACTAGTAGCTTCCCTCATAATGCCAGCCTGGTTCTTTCTTTTCCTGAGAACTCAGTTCTGACATTGTGGATTATGAAACACTCCTCACATTTCACATCACACTTAGTTTGATAAGAAGAAAGATCACAACTTGTCAAACAGTGAATATCCATAAATAAAGAATATCATATAATCTATGACTTGTAATTCTCTCTACAGCTCATTTCAAATAAGGTTTCCTGCTTTCTCTTGAACAAAATCGGAGCAAAGGAGCTAACTCTGTGTGTCAAGAAGTTCTTTTCATTATATTACTAGTTTATCTTGAAAAAAATTTCCACACTAGTGAACTAAAGGCCAAATGCTGTATATATAAATATATGTAATTTTTGAATTTTTAGTATGTCGATTATATATCAATAAAGCTTTTAAAAACAAAACTGTTAAATTTTGTGATTATTAGTACAATCTGGGTGGGACTAGAGGAGATTATGCTGAGTGAAATAAGTCAAGCGGAGAAAGTCAATTATATGGTTTTACTTACTAATGGAGCATAAGGAATAACACAGAGGACATTAGGAGAAGGAAGGGTAAAATGAACTGGGGGAAGACAGAGACTCCAAGAAACAGGCTGAGGGTTTTAGAGCAGACAGGGGTAAAGGAGTGGTTGAACCATGGTGATGGGTATTATGGAGGGCAATTGTTGCATGGAGCACTGAGTATTATATGTAAACAATGAGTCTTGGAACAATACATCAAAAACTAATGATGTATTATATGGTGTCTAACATAACACAATCAATTAATAAATAAATACTATTATTAAAAATTGATTTCCCATGAATGAAAGATTTGTAAATATGTATTAAAAATTAGTTCATAACAGTGACTTTGGATCTCTATTTTGATTAAAATACAATGTTGTGTCTATAGTTAATGACACTATAATCTTTATTTGAAAATTATAGTCAGTAGCTGTTAAAAGTTTTCACCCCAAGAAAAGTTATAACGATGTGTGGTGATGGATACTTACTATATTTATTAAGGCAATCGATTTAAAATATATATAGATTCAAATCATGAGGTTATACAACTGAAACCACTAATAATGTTATATGCCAATCATATCTCAGTAAAATAAAAAGTAGAGTCTATGTCTCCATGCTTTTATCTGGGCTAAACTTGTGATACATTGCTCATGTAACCTTTAACCACATGAACAGAAGGTGGTAAAAGTCGTCTTGTATAATCCCTAAAGTTTGGTTTGAGGGGTCTTGAAGCTTTTGTTTTTGAAAAACAACCATTGCATTAAAACAACTTGTAAAGCCCAATCTACCCTCCTGAGTGAACAAGAATTAATAAATATTAGCCATTTGTAACTTAAACTGAGCAGTGCAAGAAAACATGTTTAAAAATGATTTTGCTCATATGATCTCCCTGAGCAAAATCATTTTTAAACATGTTTTCTTGCACTGCTCAGTTTAATATGTAAGAATAGTTTTCATGTTCCTCTGTATGTCACTGCCTTTTTCGTTTAAACATGTCAAGGAGAAAAACATTTGTCACATGTCAGAGTCTCTAGAATTTCACCATGTTTATAATAACTCAGCAGGAACACCTCATTTTGACAGTTTTAATATATCCATATCTTTTATAGTGACAATTTTTGTTTTGAGGTATAAGTAACCTCATTACTTTATTCAAATCTTCAAAATATTCTTTATTTTACATTTCAGTATTTAAACAATCCACCACGCAAGTGCACTGGAGTATAAAGAAAGATAGGCAATGCTGAACTTTCAAAACAGCCAATGGTAATGACAAATATCACATGTCCAGAAGATAAACTTTCAATTTCATCAAAGACTAGGATAACATTTCTGTTTTATGTCTGAGGAACAAACCGATGGTCCCCAGAGGGAAGGTGGGCACATTGGGTGAAGAGAAGTAGAAGAAATAGGAATGAATAAGTCACAGCAATAAAAGTCATAGTGTAGTGAATATAGTCTTTGTTATCATGGTAGCAGTACATGGGCATAGATGGTAGCTACACTTGTGATGAGCAGAACAAAAACTCGAGATTTGTGGAATCACTAGGCTGTACACTTGAAACTAATGCAACATTGTGTATCAACTATACTAAAAAACAAAAACAAATGAACAAACAAAAACAAGAAAACAGATTTCTGTTGCACAAAGGAAAATAATACTTTAAGTAAATACAATTCAATTTCTTCCTGGGGATTGTGTTGAAGAGAATAGAACACCAGAAAATAAGACTGTGCCTCTCATATTTGAAAATGTGGTGAACCCATTCTCTGGGACTTAACTCCTCATATCATGCTAGTGGATGACCATGGATGATGTCAGAGGCCAACTTCAAAAGGTTTGAGTATTCTTGTATAAATTAAGGGAGCGCCTCAATGCTAAGCGGTTCTTAGCCTATGACCCAGTTTTCAGTTGGCTACATCTGCTTCTCAGTCTAACCTTCTTTGTTTCTCTCTAGTATGAGAGCCTTTCTGAGTAGAACCAAGAGAGTTTTGCATAGCCCGATTGGTGGGGGGAAAAATGTCAAAATATGCTGTTTGCATAAAGAGCAGTGAGGATTAACAAAATGCACCACAGAGACATCCAACTCATCAACTATTTGGCTGCTTCTTCTTCTTCTTCTTCTTCTTCTTCTTCTTCTTCTTTTCCCTGTTAAAATTTTGTTTACTTATTCGAGAGAGACAAAGAGAAAGAGAGAGCAGGAGCATGGGGAGGGGGAAGGGGAGAGGAAGAAGGACAAGCAGGCTCCCACTGAACAGGGAGTAAATCACAGGCTCAATCCCAGGATGCTGAGATTAGGACCTGAGCCAAATTTAGATGCTTAACCACATAACCAACTGAGCAACCCAGGCATACCTTAGCTATGTGGCTTCTTAAACTGAGGGCCCTTTACAGAATGGGAGATTTTCCACATTTACAATAAGCATCAATTTGTATACTCATAAGGGATTTTTAAATGAGGTTATAAATACACCATGGAATTACACTTAAAGGTTTAAAAAGTGATGTTCATTATCTAATTTAAAATTTTAATGCCTGGAATACATCATCAATAGGCTACAAAGAATTAATTATAATGTCTATAAGGACAGTGTGAATAGTGTAATTACATTGAATTACATTATTTAAAAAGCATTATTTATGTAAAGAGTTAAAATATATAATAACATTAGTAAATTTTTTTTGGATTGCTTTTTCTTTGATTGCAATGGATACCACCAAAAAAGGGAATGCTTAGGACTTCTCTCTGTGTGTGAGATATTTTTTCAGTCAAAAATCTCTTTCCTAAAGCAGGGCATAACGTCAAACAATGTAATCTTACAGTGTGCCTTGATAAGAGTGATATAATGTCCAGTATGTCTAAGATAATGAAGGAGAAAATGTTCCAGAATACCAGACTTAAGTTCCAAAATGTTAAAGCTGAAAGGACCTGGAGGTCATGTGATTTGTTCCCCTTATTCAACTTCAAAAAAGTAAAGTAACAGCAAGAGGGTAGTTGAGGGGCCTTCGAACTTTAAGTCTTGCAATTTGTTAAAAATGCTTTACTTACTTATTTACTTATTTGAGATATAGAATGAGAGAAGAAGAGAAAGAGAGAGAGCATGGGGGGGGGGGGTCAAAGGGAGACACAGACTTCTCACTGAGCAGGGAGTCTGATGTAGGACTCTATCCCAGGACTCTGGGATCATGCCCTGAGCCAAAGGCAGTTGCCCAACCAAATGAGCAAACCAGTTGTCCCAAGTCTTGCAGTTCTTGATGAAATCACAAAACCTTCCTGTACATCCTGTATTTGTTGATATTAGGGTTCTGTGGATATAACAAGATCCAGGCCAATATTTTAACTCCAGAGACGTCATTTCTCTTCAAGCTGTGTGTCTCGGCACCATATTTTCTTCATGGCATTCTTCATGTCTGTGTTTCTCAGTGTGTAGATGAGAGGGTTGAACATGGGGGCAATCATGGTGTAAAATAGGGCAAAAACCTTGTCATTACTCACAGAATCAGCCATGGGGACATATGTGAAGATGAGGGGCAAGAAGAACATGAACACAACAGTGATGTGTGAGCCGCAGGTAGAGAGAGCTTTGCGGCAGCTCTGGGATGAGTGTGTCCTCAGCGTGGATAGGATGATGATGTAAGAAATTACCAAGGCAACAAAGGTCAAAATCGATAGCACTCCTGTGGTGCTAATGATCACAATAACCAACAGGCTAGTGTCCATGCAGGCCAGCTTCAACAAGGGGAAAACATCACAGAAATAGTGGTCTATCTGATTGGGTCCACAGAAGGGAAGTTCAATAATAATCAATACCTGCAGGATTGAGTGGAGAAATGCTCCGAGAATCGAGGCCATCAAAAGAACATAGCACACTTGTCTGCTCATGATGACCATATAGTGAAGGGGTCTACAGATGGCTGCATAGCGGTCATAGGCCATAGCCACCAAGATAAAGATCTCAGTGGCACCAAAGAAGTGGGCATAGAACATCTGGGCCATGCAGCTGTTGTAGGAGATGGTCTTCTCCTGGGCCAGTAGATCTGTGATCAGTTTGGGGGCCACTGTGGAAGTGAAGCAGACGTCCATGAAAGATAGGTAGCTCAGGAAAAAGTACATGGGCTGCTCACGTAGGCGGCTGCCATTGATGGTAAGAAGAATTAGGAGGTTTCCTGAGAGAATTGCAATGTAGCAAAATAAGAACACCACAAAGCAGGCAATCCTTTCATCCTCATCACTAAAAAGTCCTAAGAGGATAAATTCTGTGATATTTTCATGTCCCATTGTTTCTGTGGGTGTGATCAAGTAAAGGAGAAAATTAATGTACTGGAACCAGTCAACTTTTAAAACAATTCATTTATTTTAAAAGTCATTCATTTATTCAATAATACATATTGATTGTTCATTACGATACAAACACCATAATTAGTGCTAAGGGTACAGAAAGCAGTATGCAAAATACATAAAGTCTTACCCACAAGTAGATAAAGTTCATTAGAGTAGACATATACTAAAAATAATTTCACAAATAACTAATTAAATTATAATAACTCCCAGTTTCATACTATGAGCAAAAGGATAAATAATTAGAAGATGAGGTGTTCTTTTTTAGGTCAAATTTGAAATGCAATTTCTGTAGTATACCTTAAGAGTAATTTTTAAATCTCTGCTATGTATCAACAACATTAAGGTTATCTGTTCTTCAAGAGCAGTCTCGTTATTTACATCCTTCCCAGTGACTAAATTTGTGCTGAATCCTGAAAGTTCAGTTAAGTCTTTAGACATCAGTGAGCTTGTAATTTTAAATATCAGATCTCTAGGTGACAATTTCAGAAAATCCCTTTAGCACCTTTTCACCAACATTGAGCAACGATGAGATCTTAGGGAAAAGGGGTGCTTCTTTGTATTGGATTGTAGTATATTTGTGGCTACTTGTAATTGACCTAATATCCCAGTTAACTTTCCAGCCTAACCCAGGAGTTTTCATCCCTTCATCCCACTTTCCAGTGCTCCCCAGTAGGACAGCATCCTTGGAGGATCAAATTCCATCCAAAGATTCTTTTTCACTAGATCTGTTTTACCTACCTTTTATTTCTTTGAATTGAACCACTTTCTCTCCTTTACTGGCTCACTACAGGTTTATGGGTCCCAGTCCTGAAATATTTTAAGTAAAAAGGACATACTGCTCTGGTGCAAAATATTAAACTATATCTCTTACTTCATTTTGGCAAAAAAAAAAAAAAAAAGTGTGTCACAAAATTGTTAAATTCAGTGCCCAGTTGGATAAAACATAAACTCTACACACTGATAAAGTGTGATAGCCTGTTTTGAAGGGTTATAACAGCAACTGAACAATGATTTTTACTTTTACTTTCATAATGTGTGATTTTCTATGAGATTATTTTGGAAAAATGTACAGTGGGCATACAAAAAGATCTTTAATAAGACTTTGTGAAGTTTGTGGACTTGAGTTGAGTTCCATCCATGAGCCCCAGATTAACAGCCTGTGGCTCAATTTCTTGCAAAAATCTCTGAAAATATCACTGCCACATAAGCAAAACCAGTAGTAATGATTTTGAGCTATGGTGTAATTTGTTTAAAACAAATGGTTCAGGATTATTTTATCTGTGAGTTATCTATTCTGTCCTTAAAAATAGAACTCCCTCATTGAATATAGAATCTTATTAACTGACATAAAAATATTTTAACAAGGTAAAAGAATATACCATGTTTATGGTTAGGGAGTATCAATATATAAGAAAGATGTTAATTATTCCAAAATTAATCAATACATTTAATAATTAGAACAAAAATTCTGACAAACTTTTTTGTGAAAAACTGATTCCAAAATTCCAAAAGAATTAAAATGCAGAGGAGGAAGAGCAAGACAGTGAAGTAGGAAACCTATTTTCTTTTCTGGTCCCAGGAATTCAGCTAGATAGTTATCAAACCATTTTGAATACCTACAAACTCAACAGAAGATTGAAAAAAAGAATAGCAGCAATTCTATGAACAGAAAAGTTACCACTTTCTGGAAGGTAGGCCATGCAGAGAAGTAAATATGAGGATCTGTCAGACGACTCCCAGCAAATGATAGAGCAGTGGAGTACAAAATCAGAACTTTTAGAAGTGGGCTCTGCTGACGGATGTCACTTTAGTGGCTAAGTGGAGCCCTCACTGGGACAGTGTGGTCTCAGGACCCTCAGTTCACCAAAAGACTGAGAGTACCTGAGTTAGCAGAGCTCCCAGGGATCAGAGCAGGGAAGTTGGCTGCAAAGGCAGAGCGAAGGAGTGGGCTTTCAGCTCAGGATTACCTTAAACCATGATCTCCAGCACAGTAAGACCACTTGTCTTTGAGCAGGGACCTCACAAGGGGCAGATTTGAGAAGAACTCCCAGGAGAAGCAGCACAGGAGTGCACTGCAGGAATCTGCTGGGTTTGGAGCCTCCAAACAGGGCCATATGCCAGAGATAGAAACACTCAGTCACAGGCCAGGTAAGGAAGAACAGGCACAGACCAGGGAGACAGGAGTGATTGATCGCTTTTCTCTGAGGGCTCATGGTGGAGTGGGGCCCTGAGCACTCAGCTCCTCCAGGCCAGAGATTTGGAGGACACCATTTTCATTCTCATCCTCCAAAACTATGGAAACATTTCAGGGAACAAAAGCTACTGAGAGCAAAGCCAAGAAGATTATTTAGCCTGGCACTTGGCAAGGGCAGTGCAATTCTGCCTGGGGCAAAGACACTTGAGAATCACTGCTACAGACCCCTCCCCTAGAAGATCAGCAAGAACACCCAACCAAGGACAAGTTTACTGATCAATGAGAACTGCAAAACTCTAGCACTAGGAGAGTACAGCACAAATAATTTATGGCTTTTTTCCCCCATGATTCTTTAGTCTTTCAAAGTAAGTTGTATTAATTTTATTTTTCCTCTTTCCTTTTATTTTTTTTTAATTTTCCTCTTTCCTATTTTAACCATCTTATTAGTACCTTTTTTAAAACCATTTTTAATTTTCATTTTAACAGTCGTATTCTATACCTTCATTGTATTTAACTTTATGTCATATATATATATATATATATATATATATATATATACACACACACACACACACACAGGCACGTGCGCACACACACACACACACACACATATTTGGGATAAACTGCATCCCAAAATTTTTAAGAAAAAAAAAATATATATATATACACACACACACAAACATATATATATGTTTTTCTTTCTTAAAAATTTTTAAGAAAGAAATATATACATATATATACACATATGTGTGTGTATGTGTGTATATATATACACACACACAAACATATATATATATATGTTTTTCTTTCTTAAAAATTTTGGGATACAGTTTCTTCTAACATACCAAAATGCACCTTAAATCTAGTGTATGGCTTTGTTCTAGTCTTCCATCTGGTCACAACCTCTCCCACCCCCTCCACTTTTTAAAAATTTTTTTTTCTTTAATTTTTCAACCAACTTCTAATCATTTCTTTGTATTGTTTTAATTTTCATCTTTGCAGTCATATTCTATCCCTTCATCCTATTTACCCTTTTCTTTTTAAGATTTTTTATTTATTTATTTGACAGAGAGAGATGACAAGCAAGCAGAGAGGCAGGCAGAGAGAGAGGAGGAAGCAGGCTCCCTGATGAGCAGAGAACCCGACGTGGGGCTCAATCCCAGGACCCTGAGATCATGACCTGAGTCAAAGTCAGCGGCTTAACCCACTGAGCCACCCAGGCACCCACACTTATTTTGTGTATGTGTGTGTGTATATAACTATATAAATACAAATATAAATATATATATAATACATATTATATATATATATATTTCCTTTCTTTAAAATTTTGGGAGGCGCTTTCTTATAACAGACCCAAATACAACCAAAATCTAGTATGTGGTTCTATTCTATTCACCAGCCTTATCATATATATATATATATTCTTTTTTTCCCCTTCCTTTTCCTCTGGTTATGAGTCTTTTTTGATTTGTTTGGTGTATATTTTTCTAAGGTCATTGTTATCCTTTTAGCATTTTGTTCTTGCGTTCATTTCTTCTTCTCTGGACAAAATGACAAAATGGAAAAAAAAAGCATCTAAAAAAAAAAAAGAAGAAGAAGAACAATAGGTGGTACCAACTGCCAGAGATCTAATAAATATGAACATTAGTAACACGTCAGAACTAGAGTTCAGAATAATGATTATAAAGATGTAGCTGGTCTTAAAAAAACATAGAAGATAGTAGATAACCCCTTTCTGGAGAAATAAAAAGAAAAAAAAAACTAAAATCTACCAAATTGAAATACAAAAGACTATTAATGAGGTGTAATAAAAAGTGGAGGCTGTCACTGCTAGGATAAATGAGGCAGAAGAGAGAATTGGTGATATAGAAGACCCAATGATGAAGAATAAAGAAGCTGGAAAAAAGAGAGATAAACTATTACTGGATCATGAGGGGAGAATTCAAAAGATAAGTGATATCGTAAGGCAGCATTAAAATAACTGGAATCCCAAAAGAAGAAGAAAGAGAGAGAGGGGCAGAACGTACATTAGAGCAAACTATGTGGAGAAATTACCTCCCCATCATCAAATAGTAAAACTTACTAGTCTCAGAGACAAAGACAAAATCATGAAAGCAGTTCGGGACAAGAGGTCTGTTACCTACAAGGGTAAAAATATTAGATTGGCAACAGACATATCCACAGTGACCTGGCAGGTGAGAAAGGATTGGCATATTATATTCGGAGCACTAAACAAGAAAGATATGCAGCCAATAATACTATATCACTAGGCTGCCATAGAAAATACAAGAAGAAATAAAAAGCTTCCAAGACAAACCCAAAATCTAAAAGAATTTGCAAACATTAAACCAAACCTACAGGAAATATTGAAAGGGGTCCTCTAAGGAAAGGGAAAGCCTAAAAGTAACATAGACCAGAAAGGAAAAAAGACAATATAAAGTAACAGTCACCTTACAGGCAATACAATGGCACTAAATTCATATCTTTCAATAGTTACCCTGAATGTAAATGGGCTAAATACTCCAATCAAAAGGCATGGGTATCAGAATACATAAAGAAACAAGACCCATCAATATGCTGTCTGCAAGAGACTCATTTTAGACCCAAAGACACCTCCAGATTTAAAGTGAGGGAGTGGAAAACAATATACCATTCTAATGGACACCAGAAGAATGCTGGAATAGCAATCCTTATATCAGACAAATTAGATTTTAAGCCAAGAATATAATAAGAGATGAGGAAGGACACTACATCATACTTAAAGGGTCTGTCCAACAAGATTTAACAATTTAAAATATCTATGCCCTTAACATAGGATCAGCCAATTATATAAGTCAATTAATAACAAAATCAAAGAAACAAATCAACAATAATACAATGGTAATAGGGACTTTAACACCCCACACTGAAATGTACAGATCATCTAAGCAAAAGATCAACAAGGAAATAAAGGCCTTAAATGACACACTGGACCAGATGGACATCATAGATATATTCAGAACATCCCATCCCAAAGCAACAGAATACACATTCTTCTCTAGTGCACATGGAACATTCTCCAGAAAGATCACATCCTGGGTCACAAATCAGGTTCAACCTGTACCAAAAGATTGGGATTATTCCCTGCATATTTTCAGACCAAAGTGCTTCGAAACTTGAACTCAATCACAGGAGGAAAGTTGGAAAGAACTCAAATAAAAGGAGGCCAAAGAGCATTGTACTAAAGAATGAATGGGTCAACCAGGAAATTAAAGAAGAGTAAAAGAAGATTATGGAAACAAATGAAAATGAAAACACAACTGTTCAAAATCTTTGGGATGAAGCAAGGGCAGTCCTAAGAGGAAAGTATATGGCAATAGAAGACTTTCTCAAGAAACAAGAAAGTATATGGCAATAAAAGACTTTCTCAAGAAAGGTCTCAAATATAAAGCCTAACCTTACATCTAAAGGAGCTAGATAAAGAACAGCAAATAAACCCTAAACCCAGCAGGAGAAGAGAAATAACAAAGATCAGAGCAAAAATCAATGAAATACAAACCAAAGAACAGTAGAACAGATCAACAAAACTAGAGGCTGGTGTTTGAAAGAATTAATAAGAGTGATAAATCCCTGGCCAGACTTATCAAACAGAAAAGAGAAAGAACCCAAATCAATAAAATCATGAATGAAAGAGGAGAGATCACAACCAACACCAAACAAATACAAACAATTATAAGAACATATGAACAATAATACGTCAGCAAATTAGACAATCTGGAAGAAACTGATGTATTCCTAGTAATGTATAAACTACCAAAACTGAACCAGGAAGAAAGAGAAAACCTGAACAGACCCATAACCAGTAAGGAGATTGAAGCAATCATCAAAACTCTCCAAAGAAAAAGAGCCCAGGGCCAGACCACTTCCCAGGGGAATTCCACCAAACATTTAAAGAAGAATTAATGCCTACTCTCCTGAAACTGTTCTTAAAAAAAAAAAAAAGAAAGAAAGAAAGAAAGAAAGAAAGAAAAGAAATGAAAGGAAAACTTCCAAAGTTATGAGGCCAGAATTATCTTGATCCAAAAACCAGACAAAGACCCCATCAAAAATGAGAATTACAGACCAATATCTCTGATGACCATGGATACAAATATTCTCACCAAAATATTGGCCAATAGTATCCAACAGTATTCACCACAACCAAGTTGGATTTATTCCTGTGCTGCAAGATTGGTTCAACATCTGTAAATCAATCAATGTGATACAATACATTAATAAAGGAAAGAACAAAAACCATATGATGCTTTCAATAGATGCTGAAAAAGCATTTGACAAATAACATCTTTTCTTGATTGAAACTCTTCACAGTGTAGGGATAGACAGTATATGCCTCAATATCATAAAAGCCATCCATGAAAACCCACAGGGAATATCATTCACAATGGGGAAAAACTGAGAGCTTTTCCCCTAAGGTCAGTAACATGGCAGGAATGTCCACTATCACCAGTATTATTCAACACAGTACACAGTACTCAGCAATCAGACAACAAAAATAAATAAAAGGTATCCAAATTAGAAAAGAAGTCAAACTCTCAGTCTTTGCAGATGATATGATAGTTTATGTAGCATACCCAAAAGACCCCACCCCAAAACTGCTAGAACTCATACAGGAATACAGTAAAGTGTCAAGATATAAAATTAATGTATAGAAATCAGTTGCATTTCTATACACCAACAAGATAGGAGAAAGAGAATTTAAGGAGTTGATCCCAATTACAATTGTACCCAAAACCATAAGATACCCAGGAATAAACCTAACCAAAGAGGTAAAGAATGTATACTCAGAAAACTGCAGAATACTCATGAAAGTTATTGTGAAAGACACAAAGAAATGGATAAATGTTCTATGATGGATTGGAAGAACAAATATTGTGAAAATCTATGCTACCTAAAGCAACCTACACATTTAATGCAATCCCTATAAAAACACCATCAACTTTTTTTTTCCAAAGAAATGGAACAAATAATCCTAAAATTTGTATGGAACCAGAAAAGACCCTGAATATCCAGAGGAATGTTGAAAAAGAAAAGAAAAAAAAAAGCTGCCAGCATCACAATTCCAGACTTCAAGCTCTATTGCAAAACTTTAATCATCAGGACAGTATGGTACCAGCAGAAAAACAGACACATAGATCACTGGAATAGAATAGAGAACCCAGAAATGGACCCTCAACTCTTTGGTCAACTAATCTTCAACAAAGTAGGAAAAAAATCTCCAATGAGAAATGACAGCCTCTTCAACAAATGATGTTGGAAAAATTGGACAGCTGCATGCAGAAGAATTAGACTGGATCATTTCCTTATGCCATGCACAAGAATAGACTTAAAATGGATGAAAGACCTAAATGTGAGAGAGGAATCCACCAAAATCCTTGAGATCACAGGTGGCAACCTCTTTGACCTTAGCCACAGCAAGTTCTTCTAGACATATTGCCAAAGGCAAGGGAAGCAAGGGCAAAAATGAACTCTCAGGACTTCATCAAGATCAAAACTTCTGCACAGCAAGGGAAATGGTCAAGAAAAAAAGATGCAACCAACAGAATGGGGGAAAATACTTTCAAATGGCATATCAGATAAAGGGCTAGCATCCAAAATCTATAAAGAACTTATCAAGCTCAATACCCAAAGAACAAATAATCTAATCAAGAAATAGGCAGAATACATGAACATACATTTCTCCAAAGAAGACATCCAAATGGCCAACAGATACATGTAAAAGTGCTTAACATCACTTGGCATCAGGGAAATAAAAATCAAAACCACAGTGAGATACCATTCCCACTAGTGAGAATGGTTAAAATTAACAAGTCCTACTGCTGGTGGGAATTCAGTCTGGTACAGCCACTCTGGAAAACAGTAAAGAGGTTCCTCAAAAACTTGAAATAGAGCTACCCTATGATTCAGCAGTTGCACTACTGGGTATTTACCACAAAGATACAACTATAGTGATCTGAAGGGACACATGCAATGCTGGGTCAAAACTCCAATATTTAAAACAGCAAAGTCCACTATAGTCAAACTAGGGAAAGAGCCTAGATGTCCACAAACAGACGAAGCAATAAAGATGTGATTATGTGTGTATGTGTGTGTGTGTGTAATTACACACATATGTGTAATTACACATATGTGTGTGTATCTTCTGTGTATTTATATAGAATATAGAATGTGTGTGTGTATATATATATTCTGTGTATATATATATTTTTTTTTCTGTAAACACACACACACACACACACACACACACACACCATGGAATATTATGCAGCCATCAAAAATGAAATCTTGCCATTTACAGTAACGTGGATGGAATTAGAGGGTATTATGCTAAGTGAAATAAGTCAATCAGAGAGGAACAACTATCATATGATCTCACTGATTTGAGAAATATGAGAAAGAAGACAGAGGATCATAAGGGAAGGGAGAAGAAAATGAAACAAGATGTAACCAGAGAGGGAGACAAACCATAAAAGACTTTGGTTTCAGGAAACAAACTAAGGGTTGCTGGAGTGGAAGGGGGTGAGAGTGATGAGGTGTTTAGGAGATATACATTGGGAGGGTATATGCTATGCTGTCAGACTGATGAATCATAGACCTGTACCCCTGAAAGAAACAAATCATTATATATTAATTTTAAAAAGAATTAAAATGTAGAGTAGTTAAACTAAATTTTCAAGCAAGAACAAAGAGAATAGACGTATCCCCCAGAATTGAAGTATATTATAAAGCTATGGTAATTAAAAAGCTGTAGGTAGAGTTACCTGGTTAGCTCAGTAGGTTAAGCATCCCAGTCTTGATTTTGGCTCTCATGTCATGATCTCAGGGTTGTGAGGTTGAGCCCAGTGTTGGGCTTCATACTCAGTGCAGATGCAGCTTGAGTTTCTTTCTCCTTCTTCCTCAGCCCCTCTTGCTCTTGCTCTCTCTCTCTTTCTCTCAAAAGTAAATCTTTTAAAACAAAGTTGTAGGTAAAGATAGATTGTTGGATTTGAAGACTATATATATATAGTATAGATATACTATATATATATATATTCCAGGGAATTCAAATTGATGTGAACTTTAGTAACTGATGTTGGGACCTTGAATCACTTGCTGAAAACAATATACCTTACAAGGCACAAAAATTATAATACAGTTTGGAGAAGGATACAAATGTATCGAACAAAAATAAAAAATTTGAGATATAATTAGAATGGGTTTCTATCTTATCTAGGAACATTATTTTAAGCAAAGCATAAAAAGGAAATTCAAAAAAATTTTAAAAATCTATTTTAAAACATTTTACATGACAAAATTTCACATAAACCAAACATTTTTAAAAGTGACAAATGGGAGTAAGTATTTATAAACCCTGTGAATCAATCACATAAAGAAAAATCGTCCAATTTTCTACAAAGCAAAATATTTGACAAGGCAATACACAGAAAGGGAGTCATAGCTGCTTAAAGTGCATATCAAAATATTCAACCTCATTAGAATCAGGGAAATGCAGATTCAACAACAATGAGATACTATACTCCCACTCATCAACTTCATAAAAATAAAATTTAAAATGCTTTCATTTAAAATTTTGATTAGTGACAGAGCAAAACTACCCCAGAAAGCATAAAAAAAGGATATTCCTCACAGACTCAATCAAATTTGGAAAATAGAAGTGATCTAAAACCTGACAATGGAATGGAAATAAAGGGTGGTATGTTCTCATTATGGAAAACTAAACAAATTTAAATGTTTAATCCCTAGGAGACATCTACCACGATACAAATCACTGAGACATAATATGTTTTATTGTGGAAAACATAATAAAGTGTACAAAAATAATCACAGTTTAATTAATAAAATGCATGTTAAATAAAAAGATCACAGCTCCAGAATACCATGTAGTTTCTATGAGAAGCTAATAAATTAATAGAAAAAAGTACAAAAGGAAAGATTACTTCTCAGAAATAAAGGAGGTGATGACCAAAGGGATTTTAGCATTATTCAATATTTTAATTTCTTTATTAAATATATTATATTTCACTATTACTTCTGTAATTAAAGTTAATTTTAAAACTCATTATTTTATTAAATGGCTTAAGGAGAGCATAAAATATAAGAAATGAAATGAAGTAGAATAAAAAGTTAACCTTTACTGGAATTAAGTAAACTTAGCACATCTAGTCATACTTTTATAATCCTGATAGGATTTAAAGAAATTTCAAGGTGATTGATTAAATCTCTAGCTGTTATTACTGAGGACTCAAGTTCATAATTTGCTCTTTTTCATGGTTCCTTGGTTTGCTGAACCAACTCTAGCTCTTATTTTTATTTTAGGAAACAACAAATTTGCAACAGATTGCTGAATACTAGGATATACTACACAAAAGGTTAATCACCTCCAATATACATGGACTCCGTAGAAACGCCATCATTTTAAACTTCTGATTACCTGCACTCTTCATCTTTGCTGCAACAAGTTCATTAAGAAAATCTACACCAGAAAGGGAGCTCCTCTGAGCTTTGTTTTTTTCATCTGCAGAATAGTGGTTAATAGTACTTATCACATAGGATTCTGGTGGGAATTGAATTAAAATTTTCATATAAAACATTTAGCTATAGATACATGCATATAATACATCATAGAATTAACTATGAACTCTTATAAATTTAAAATGTTTAAAATTCTATAAATGCTTAATAGTTCATAGGACAAAGGGAGCTTTTAGAATAAATTTTCTTCAATGAGTTTGACATGCCACTGAATATAGATTTCTACAGAAGTTATAATATTATTTTGACAACTAACCACTATTGAAAATCCCAAACTAATGACTAAGACTTGCAATAGGACCTGGGATTTCCCATTTCACAGATGGAAGAACTGAAATCAAAGGAAAAAAATATTCATAAAGACCTTCAATACCTTACAAAAAATGATCTTTCACTTATTACTTAGATTAAGTGAATGAAACACTTCAACAAAATAATTATTTTATCCCGTTTTTTACTTAGGTCATTTTCTGCAGTTTTTTAACATTTTAATATATATCAGATCTATCTTTGTTAAAAAAATAGTAATCGGTTATATAATTTGAACTCTCTACCTGTGGTCACTGAAATTTTCCTCCATATAGTCCACGTTCATTTCAAATATCAGGTATTATTGCTCAGTATTACAGACCTGTGGCACTGTGAGGCAAGAAATGGAGGTTCTTGTACTGGTCTGCCACTTCCTGATTAAGGGATTTAGGAAAAAGCTCCTCAAATCCATTGGTATGCATTTCCTCTTAAGAAAAATAAGGAATTGCAGATTTCATGGATCATTCCACTTAAAAAGAACTTTTTTTTAAATCAAGTGATTTAGTAACTCATTTACAAGTTTATCAAAATTATCAATTAATTTCCTATCATTCTCTTATTATCTTTATTCTCTTTATAACCTATTGCTTATTTTATTCAACTATCTGATTTTTTCCCAAACTTTTATTGTTTTTTTATCTTTCCTTTACTTCCAAAGTAGAGTACACAACATTCCACAATATCTCTGAACCTCAACCTGACAGCTAGAGAGTCCCATACTTGAGACCAGGAATTCAAAGTAGCATTCCCATTTTTTCATTTTTTATTACAACAGACCTTTTAAAGATGTTTTGCAAACTATTAAAATGTAAAATTGTTACATGACTTAGAAGCTCAAAAGTCATAAAAGAAATTGTTACCAAGGAAATATATTTCGTGTTATATTTATGCAAAAAATTACTTTATTAACCAAATGAATAAAGATGGATGATTGTATAGCTGCTCAAAGAGATCACATAGGCTCAAGCATGTAAAAATAGAAAAGGTAAGAATATAGAAAAGGAAAAACAAATACATAAAAACTCACATTTTTAGTACCGGCCAAATCCAATTAATATTGAAAGGGATATCCTTTTCTTCTTGAACTCATGACAACAAATTAAAAAAAAAAAATCTTCAAAGTGAAAAGATAAATATATATCTTAGGACAAAAAAAGTAATGGAAAAATTCCCATACCTTTGTTTGAAATTTCCCATGCCTTTGTAGGCAGTTTTCAAATTTTATTTAAAATGTAATGAATCACTGAATTCTACTCCTGAAACTAATATTACACTATATGTGGACTAACTGAAACATAAATAAAAACTTGAAATTACAAAAAAAATAAAAATAATAATAATAAAAGAAAATAAATATGTCTTAAAAACTAACAGTACTCAGAACAAGAATGAGAAGTATATCATAAAACTGGAAGGAAAATCTCAACTGCATCCCATCCTTTATATCTTTCCTTTTTTTCTCCTTTGGTGCAATAACGAGCTTCAAGATCTACTTCCCTAAATGTGCAGCCTTGGGGTCTCCTGGGGAGAGGAATAGTCAGGAAGAATATATAAAGGCACTGGTTGCAGGTGAGAACTGGACCTGCCAATGGCAATCCCTATGGGAATTCTTGGACAAGGCTAGTAAAAATAAACTCTGGTGATTTTAATTTGCTTTTGCTTTGGTTTTTCAAATGTGCTTTTGAAAATAGTTTATTTTCTATTGTTTCAGATATAAAATATATGATAAGTATCAAATACAATTTCCATGGTCAGTAATACAATTTTTAAAGTGGATTTATTCTTCTCTACACAAGGAATAAGCCCTAATACACCCATTATATTTATTATAGGTCTTCTACTGCTTCCATTATCAAAGCTAATTAATTATTAATATTGAAGTTATTTGGCTTTTTTATAATAATTAAGGTCAAAATTTAATGTCCCCATTCTCACAAAGCTTATCCTTTTTATATAGGTTTTATATAGGTTTTATCCTTTTTTTATAGGTTTTTTTCATTTTGGTTTGGGGTTTTTGTGTGTCTTTTTAAATATTGGTATTCTTCTGGGCACCTGGGTGGCTCAGTGGGTTAAAGCCTCTGCCTTTGGCTCAGGTCATGATCCCAGGGTCATTGGATCAAGGCCGGCATCAGGCTCTCTGCTCAGCAGGGAGCCTGCTTTCTTCTCTCTCTCTGCCTGCCTCTCTGCCTACTTGTGATCTCTGTCTGTCAAATAAATAAATAAAAATCTTTAAAAAAATAAAAAAATAAATGAATAAATAAATAAATATTGGTGTTCTTCTCTTATTTTCTCAATAGACTATTAACTCAATGAAAATAGGATCTATTGTTCTTCAGACTGTATTTAATAATTTAAATTTTGATTATGGCAAGTGTAACAACAGTAAGTGAAAAATCATTACCATGTGCTAGTAATTATGCTAAGGACTTTAAAGGAATTTTAAAAGTTAATGCACATAATGACCCCATGAGATGATATTAATATTTCCCCAGAGGCACAAAGAAATAATTGACAAGATTCGACAGCTAGTAACTAGTATAGTAGAATTCAACCTTGCTAAGATGCTTTACTGACCCTACAATGATTGTGACTAGTATTTCCACACTTTACACAAAGTAAGACCTTAATAAGTATGTCTGAATTTTTATTGAAATAATAAAATAATGTGCTGCATATTTCAAATTGCATATAAATTTTGAATTGTAGTACTTAGGATACATACTTTTATTTTCCAACTTATATAGTCCGCTCATAGTAAAACTTCAATTGCACCAACAAAATAAATTACTAAGGTAATTTTTATAGTTTTGATTATTTGATGATGGCAAAGTAACATAAAATTTAAAAGATTTATTTTTTCATGCTTTATTATAATACAGTTATAATTCTGTTTCATTGCCTAAATAATTTAATTTCTGTGCTTTTGATGTCAGAAATACTGCAAGGATGACTGTGTATATATGAATGGAAGATGGTTGAACAACGCATCACAGCAACAGTGTCAAAATCTAATTAGATATGCAGCTTAAGCATTTAGTAGAAGAGGCAATTTTATGTGAGATGCATTTGCCAGATGTCCAGGATGATTCATGTTACTACCTCAAAAACTGAAGCCAGAGAGTCTGACTTTAAATACCAGGTGTACCTTTCATGGGCAATGTGACTTTGGGTAAGATACTTATCTCACTGGAATTTAGATTCTTTCCCTATAACTATAATTATTTTATCATACATCAGTAATATGTAATCAATATTATTAGTAGTAATAGTAGTATTGCTATTATTCACTATTATTATTAGAAACTTTATGGCACAATTTACAAAGAAAACTTGGAAATATCTCCAGGACAAAGCATTTCAATCACAACCTTCAGACTGAAGTCATTGATACTCAAGGACAAAATAAGACAACAGCTCACTGCACAAAACTCTGTGACACTGAAATATAAGTTTTACACTCCAGGCCCTCATCTATGACATTGATGTGTTCATGAATGTAGACAGTTTGTTATAGCTGAACTCATTGTGTAAGCAACTTGATGAAGATCATACATTTAGTTGGATTCAAGGATTAAGTTAATATAAAATGTTACTTATATTTCCTCTAAGACTTGATTCTACACATAAGGGATTGTCCTATTTTCCACATGGATAACATTTCAAAGAGGATGCAAAAGTGGCATATTTAATAAGGATAGAACTACCCTCATTTTATACATATTGAGATATGCATTCTCTGGTTCTTGGGTTAAAGTTAGATTTTTTCAAAATTCTTTTTACACTGTGGTAGACATGATTCCAAAATGTCCCTCAGGATTTCCTGCCCTAGTCCTGGGAACTGGAAATATGAAAATATAGCACATGTTAAATGTAGAATTACATGTCTAAAGGGATTTCAACAATGTAATTAGGGTTATTGGTATGTTAACTTTGAGTTATGTGTTTGATCGTATCTAATCCCACAAGCTCTCTAGAAGAAAATAATTTTTCCTGACTGGTAACATAAGAGTAAGTAAGAGAGATTCAAAGTACAATTAGACTAAAATGCACCATCCCTGACTTTGAAGACAGACAGTCCACATGCAAAGCCCTCTGGGAACTAAGAGCTTACCCTCCCCACCCCTTCCTCTTTCCAGCTAGGAAATTTCTGGAGACAAGAGACTCCATCTTGATATTCCATTCTCCTTTCTAAGGAATAAACTCTTGAACTGGGCCAGAACACTAATTGTTTTTTACAAGCAATTACTCAGAAAATCCAACAGAACAACTTTCATTTAGACCATAAAACTATTAACAAGAACTTCTTGAGAACAGAAACATTAACTACTGCATACCAGGAATAGTTTTGTTTGACAGCATCAGTAGAATAATCATTAGAAATGAAAAGTGGGGTGCCTGGGTGGCTCAGTGGGTTAGGTGTCAGGCTCTTGATTTCAGCTTAGGTTATTATTTCAGTGTTGTGAGATCCAGCTTTGTGTTGAGTGTAGAGCCTGCTTGGGAATCTCTCCCTCCTTTCTCTGATATGCCCCATCTCCCTGCCCCCTCTCTCTCAGAAAGAAAGAAAGAAAGAAAGAAGAAAAAAGAGAGAAGGAAAAGGTAATCAAAAAGAAGTTGCATCTGTGAGTACCAAATGAAGGTTTTCTCTCTCTCTCTTCTTTATCTAAATCATGTGATTTCTCCTTTCTTATTTCTCTTAAAACAAACAAACAAACAACAACAACAAAAACCTTGCTTTCCCTGTGTTATGCCCCAATAATGGGTCCATGATTAAAGGAGCAAGACTGATATAAAGCGAAGGTCAAGCAAAGCTTTATTTCATGCCAAGCATCAAGAATCTAACGGAATGTTTGGGGACACACCTCTTACAAGAGAGGGTGACCCTTCTCTGTTTCACAGACTAGCTTTTAAGGGCAAAGGTCACGTGGCCAGGCCTGGCCACGCACAGGTGACCAATGAGTTTGTAACACACAGAGGAATCTCCACAGTGATGCTACGTGACCAATTGAGTTACAATTTACCCTAGTAGACATTTGACCCTGCCTATTACACCTTGATTAGGATTGGCGCCCAAAAGGCTCCCAAAGGTGGTGGGGGGCAGGGGGCAGGGAGACAGTATGCAACCCCCCACTGATTGATGTCTCCACCTAGCCTGACCCACCCTTGTATCTGGGCTTTGTTACCTGGAGCTGGTTTCCAGGACTTGTTTTTAAGTGAATCCCCTGGGGGAAGGGGAGCAGGGACAGTTTAAGGGTTAAACAACTAATTGTTTTTTTTTTTAAACTCAATGAAAGCCTCTTGCTAAAATATAAAAATATAAAATAGGTCCTTACACCCCGTATGAGCAGGACACTTTTCCTGGTTACACCAAAATCCATGCTCCCCAAATTGCAGTTCTGAGAACCTCCAATAGAGGCCTGTGTTCTTTTTCAGTTTCCCCTCCTTTTCCCAGTTGAATGAATGGACTTTGGAAAAAAAAAAAAAAAAAGATTTATTACTCACAAGTCACAGAGTGTACATCACATGCCTGGGGCCACACATTTTGATCACAGGCACAGAGAGACAGAAAGAGCTCACCAATCTGAGGTTCTGCCTTTATTAGGTTCAAGAGTGGGGTACCCAGGATTTATCCTAGTAGACATTTGACCCAGCCTATTACACCTTGATTAGGAGTTCACTACTGGTGAATTTAAAACATAAAGTACAGGAAGAAAAACACAAAGTCACACAAAGGTCAAAAGTCATTTAGAAGTCCCCCAGGGCTTTCCAAATGGGGGACTTCATTGGTAGGGCAGCCTGACCCCTCACCTAGTTGTGTAGCTGGCACTGTGTTCATTGCAGCTGAGATGTCTTTGAAATGGATGATCCAGCCATCAAAGGTTAATGTTAGTACTTTACATTATAATAAAAAAAGCCAGGAATCCTGGGGTTCAGTCAATTAAGTATCTGCCTTTGGTTTCTGTGATGCTAGAATCCTGGAATCCAGTCCCCCAATGGGCTCCCTGCTCAGAGGGAAGTGTGCTTCTACCTCACAGGGTAGAAGTGGCCCTATTTGTGAGCTCTCTCTCTCATAAATAAGTAAAATCTTAAAAAAAAAAAAAAAGAAGAAGAAGCAGAAGCCAATTGTCAGGCACTTACATTATACCTAAATAGGATCAAATTTTGAGGTGCTGGGGATTAGGGCTCCAAAATATTATTTTCTTGAAGGACACAAATTAACTTTTAACATAAAATTTCAAGTCTAGGTAAGTGTTTTATGTCAAAAGATTCTATGTTCAGATATATGATTTTTTAACTGTAAAGGTTTTTTTTTTTTAATTATTACATGCAACAGTAGGCAAAATTATTTAAAGTACGTTTTCACTAAAAGAAATTCTACGTTATTGTTTTTCACTACTCACAGATGTTGTCTTAGTTCCTCCAAAGTTTGAATCAAAATTTATCTTCAGGATAGCTCTTTTAAAAAGAACATCTTTTTCCTTTAATTAATATATTATGTGTAAATTTATGATATATAACATGTTGATTTGATATATTAATATATTGTAGTATGATTGTGATTAAAAAAAATAAGAACTTGCAAGATGCATTGAGAACAATGTAGTATCAGTAATGGAAGTTATAACATTCTGCAATGCATATGAAGTGTTTAACACTAGTATTAAAGATGTTTCTAAGGGGCGCCTGGGTGGCTCAGTGGGTTAAAGCCTCTGCCTTCGGCCCAGGTCATGATCCCAGAGTCCTGGGATCGAGCCCCACATCGGGCTCTCTGCTCGGCAGAGAGCCTACTTCCTCCTCTCTCTCTGCCTGCCTCTCTGCCTACTTGTGATCTCTGTCTGTCAAATAAATAAATAAACAAAATCTTAAAAAAAAAAGATGTTTCTAAGAATGATAAGAAGCATAAAAATAAAAAAATAATACATATATATATTTATATATATATATGTATCTCAATCCTCATGTCATGTTGTCATGTCATGTTTTGATTCTTTCGTTTGAGCTTATTTTCTCTGAACGTTTTATGTGAAAATGGACATATTGATGACTTTCTGATGGGATACTTTACTACCTAGAAACTTTGGAATTTAATTATTTCAAGCAATTTACTTTAGAGCTCTCTGAATATGAACTGACTTTAAATCACATTCACTCCTAAACTAGCAAACACAAGAATAATACAGACTATGAGATTATGACAATACCTAAGATTTAAAAAAAAAAATGGACTAGCAATTGTTTCATACTTTTGGCAGCTCTCTCTTATACTACTTTTCTACAGATCTAACAAATAGTTCTGTGACTAAAGCAAACAGCATAGTTATTCAATGAGGCATCTGCAGAAAAATGTGGGTCTGCAGAAAAAGTTGATCAAGGTAGACCTCAGCTCTAAACTTTTGTGTATCACACTGAAAACACCCCTACCATTAAGGACTCCCACAGGTCAAACTTGCACGTTGTGGCCAACTGTAATCCTATAGTTCTTTCATGTATGACATGTTCTCCTAGAGCAAGGCTGTACTTTCCTGCTTGGCCTTCCTTGTGACTTGCACCTGGTTAGATATTTGGAAGCAGTGAAGGGTGTGGGAGGAATCTCAGGAAGAGACCAAATATCATTGTCTGACAACTTACTCAAATGAGATAATCACAAGGTATCTAGGCAAGGGAAGACTGTTGTTACCCTCTTTCAAGAGAGAGGGACTTACTTATGACAACCACAAGGTTGCAAGTTCATCTGCGAGTTGTTCTCTCTCTTACCCACACAAATATGTCTACTTTCCCTATCTGAAATTAGATCAATCTCTATTGGCAACAGACATGGTTACAGCAACCACATGAATTCCACTTCAGAAGCATACCCAGGAGACATTTTGAATATAGTGTCTCTGGGGAGGTACCTAAATGAGATCCAACATACTCCCCTTTTCATACATGCCTTGTCTTGAAGTAGAAGAGGATTTCAACTAAAACTCTGCCAACTAAGTTCTACTGAAGTGTGACCCTTGCAAGATGAAAATCAGCAACTATGATCAATGATAAACTGCTTGAGATGGATAAATTCTGAATCCAAAAAAAAAGTGATGTGTATATGTCCCTAGTGTTTATTGTGGAATCATGGCATTCCATTCCCACACAGAGAAATAGATGATTTTTTCTTTCCAAGCTACCAAGCTAAGTTCTTTTTTCTTTATTCTGTTTTTTTTTTTTTAATTTTTATTTTAAGTAGCTTCCACACACAACATGAGTCTCAAACTCATGACACTGAGATCAAGAGTCACATGCTTTACTAACTGAGCTAGCCAGGTGCACCTCAAGCTAAGATGTTCTAATGTTCCCAGTACAATAAAGTTAATACAAACTTAGCAATTTTGATATAATTTAGTAATTTATAAATAAAAAATATGTTCAAGAAAACAAAAATATTCATGTTAAATATTCTATATGGATAAAAATACAAATTAGAAAATAGGATAAAACTGAAAGATTCTTAGTAATCATGTAACTCAATACTGCAATGTTGATGGATGGTGACAAAAGGTGATATCCCTATCCACTGCCAAAATGGAGACTTTATACAAATATCTCAGTCTCTATCAAGTTACCCTCTTTTCTAGATTCTATTAAAACTCACTAAGATAATTCATGCATGTGATGTAACTATTTCTCTTTCAAGGCCAAAAAAAAAGACTCTTTTGAGTTTTAACATTCTTTATCAGTTATTAAATTCAAATTTCCTATTTCAACCATTGGTTGCTTCTATGTCTCACTTATAGCACATATGAATATATCTACTTAATTTGGGACATATATGCTATAGTCATAATAACCTAAAAGTGCAAATAAATTATTATAATTTGTATGACCCAAGAAAAACTTAATGTTTTCCCCAAATTAGAAGTGCTCATTGTAGAACAAAAAGTTTTTACAAAAAGAATACAAAGAGTACCACTCCAACTATCCAAGGTAAAAATATTCCTTCAGAAAGGTAAATATTTACACTATTTTCTGCTACTGTTCTAGAAGAATCTAAATAAATATGAGAAGAATTTGAAGTATGACCCCAAGAAATAAAAGGGAATTACCTAGCTAATAGACTGTCCCTTAAAACATAAGGATTTTATAATCATTTGAAACTGGTGCTTTCTGCTCAGTCAACCAAGAACAACCAAGTTGAAGATCCATAATCAGACATGATGTGACTGAAGTGTGTAATAAAAAGGAAGTCATTTGAAGGAGGAAAACCTGACCGGCTGCAGATATAAACATATAAAACATAACTTGTAAACAGAGAACATGAAAAGTCAATATCAAGAAGGGCAGGGAAAACACTAGGTCAAAACCACAGTGATGCCACACAGCCAAGAGAGGCAGAGACACAACAGTGAACATCAAAGGCATGTGTCTTGACATGGCTGTCTGTACCTGGTGCTGTCCCTTCTGTACATGAAAATGACTCAACACTAATCAGTGTACATATTCATTCTTGAAGGAATGAATTCTCTGTCCTCTCATGATGTTAACACCACAATAAAAAGATTCTCGAGAGGAGTCAAGATGGCGGAGAAGTAGCAAGCTGAGACTGCTTCAGCTAGCCAGAGATCAGCTAGATAGCTTATCTAAAGATTGCAAACACCTGAAAATCCATCGGCAGATCGAAGAGAAGAAGAACAGCAATTCTGGAAACAGAAAAACAACCACTTTCTGAAAGGTGTTTTCTTTTTTTAAAAAATTCTTTTCTTTTCTTTTCTTTTTT
>NC_081557.1:15096838-15107279 GCF_022355385.1 Mustela nigripes
CACAAAACAAACTGAGGGTTGCCGGGGGGAGGGGGTTTGGGAGAAGGGGGTGGGATTATGGACATTGGGGAGGGTATGTGATTTGGTGAGTGCTGTGAAGTGTGTAAACCTGGTGATTCACAGACCTGTACCCCTTGGGATAAAAATATATGTTTATAAAAAATAAAAAATTAAAAAAAAAAAAAAAGATTCTCAATGGGCTTCTAGGTGAATCTGAACTATGAAGAAAAAATTGAAATACCAATTCATCTTTTGTCATCTGAAATCAACTTTTTCCTCCATAACTTCCTCATGGCATCTTTCACCTCTGCATTCCTCAATGTGTAAATCAGAGGATTGATCAAAGGTGTTCCAAGTGTATAAAACACAGCTATCATCTTATCCATGGGGAAGGTGGTTGCTGGGCGTGTGTATATAAATATGCAAGGACCAAAGAAAAAGATGACTACAATGATGTGGGAGATGCAAGTGGAGAAGGCTTTTCTCCTCCCTTCAGCACTGTGGTTTCTCAGAGAATACAAGATGATAACATAGGAGCACATCAACATGACAAAACTCACTGTAGAAATGGCCCCACTATTGGACACCAAGAGTAAGTTAACCACATAGGTGTCTGCACAGGCAAGTTTCAACAAGGGCTGCAAGTCACAGAAATAGTGATCAATCACATTGGGACCACAGAAAGGTAAACTCAAGGCAAGAAAAATCTGAGCTAAAGAATGCACACAGGACCCCACCCAGGTCATAGCCATCAGCACAGCACAGACCCTTTGACTCATGATGGTTGTATAGTGTAGGGGCTTACAGATGGCCACATAGCGGTCAGCAGCCATGAGGATAAGGATGAAAATCTCTAGGCAACCAAAGAAATGAAATGAAAAGACTTGTATTATGCATTCATTAAAAGAGATAGAGGTCTTCCTCAAAAGGGCATCCACAATCATTCTAGGAGCGATGGTGGTACAGAAGCAGGTGTCAGATAAAGATAGATGGAAAAGGAAGAAGTACATTGGACTCCCGAGTGTCCGGCTGGTCTTTATAGTAGTAATAATCAGAAAGTTACCCAGCAACGTCCCCAAATAGAAAAGCAAAAAAGTGACAAACACAATTTTCTTCTTAACAGGATCCTGGGTCAACCCAAGCAGAATGAATTCAGTCACATTATTATTCAGCTGCATGATTTCTTCAACTAAGAGATGCTTGAGTATGAATTTGTTGATCTGAAAGAAATAAAGGAATTAATTAATGGTGTGATGTGTGATTTTATGGAATAATTTAAGCAAAATAAATAGTCTTCATCATTAATATTTTAGGGGTGAGTTCCTACCTGTCACCTCAATAGTTTGTTCCTCCATTTATAATGGCCACTTCATAATGCCATTATGATTCTCAACAAACCTGTGAAAGTTGTATCTTCCTAGAGTATACTTCAGATACAATCTTGTAGCATTTAAATGATTTTGATTAACTTTGCCAATTCAATGAATATGAAGTTAAAAGATATGGCTCCATTTTATTATTAATGTCATTATTTTTACATATGTAATATCTTTGGGCCCATGTTTTGATGGTGTGTCACTTGGTATTTTAGATATTTTGACTGCCTTTGTAGGCTCATGATACAAGTATAAAATCACACTCCCCAAAAGAAGAATGTCTTATTTTTGCATATATTTATCATCATATATTTCATATATACTTATAGAAAATGTATATTTTTATAAATATGTAGTATGCCCTCTGTTACTAAATATTTGCTCCCTGCTATTAGAGCTTGAAAAGAGGAACAGGAAGTACTTCTAACTTCTAAATAATACACTTTTACCTTGAAACACCCTTATGATATTTAGTATTTGACATACACTAATGCAGATAAGGGAATGAATGTTCTTTGATAGTTGATAATATCTCAAATATCTGCATTTTTAATTTTCTCCTTCCCATTTCTAGAAACACTCCTTAATGGACACAAAATCATTGAGGTTACATATAAATGAAAGGGGGTATTATTATGCAATAGTTCATGTTTTCAGTAATCCAAATTTTAGCTTAAGCACTTTGGATCTGAGGTTATTTAGGAAGATGTCACCAGATAGTTCATGCAGGACCAAATCAAGACTGTAATCTCCACCAGAGTTCTATTAGTCAGGTAGTGAAAATTCCACATCCTTGTAACAGAACAAAGATTCAGAAGAGTGAGGTAGATATTGTTTTAGACAAGAATAGCAAATAATCAGAACTGACTCCATTTAATTTGTTTTCTATCCTGGTAAAGTCAGTGATCATTTATCTTTGAAATTTCACTTCCTTCAAATTCAAATTTGGAAAAAAAAAAGAGTACTGCTGACTTCACTTCTAGGAATTCTAGGAATAAAATCTTTTCTCTAAATCTTTCTTGTCAAAATGGTGTTGAAAGGGATACTACGTGCAAGTAAAAATACAAACTGAAATATAATTTGGAAGACTTACCAGATATTTAATCAACATTTTATCAATAATATCTTTCCATCCTGGAATGTCATTTCTACCTACTTCAGTTATCTCAAAACTTCAGGAACCAAATTCTAAGAACTCTTTTCTGGAGGTCTTCAGTAATTACACTTTGATCAACCATCAGAAAGAATGAATACCCTTGGGGCACCTGGGTGGCTCAGTGGGTTATGCCACTGCCTTCGGCTCAGGTCATGATCTCACAGTCCTGGGATCGAGTCCCGCATCAGGCTCTCTGCTCAGCGGGGAGCCTGCTTTCCTCTCTCTCTCTCTTCCTGTCTCTCTGCCTACTTGTGATCTTTCTATGTCAAATAAATAAATAAAATCTTAAAAAAAAAAAAAGAAGAAGGGATGAATACCCAACTTTTGCATGAACATGGATGGAACTGGAGGAGATTGTGCTGAGTCAAATAAGTCAAGCAGAGAAAGTCAATTATCATATGGTTTCACTTACTTGTGGAGCATAAGGAATAACACAGAGTACATTGGGAGATGAAGAGTAGAAGTGAATAGGGGGAAATTGGAGGGGAAGACAAACCATGAGAGACTGTGGACTCTGAGAAACAAACTGAAGGTTTTAGAGGGGAAAGGGATGGAGGGGTGAGACTGGTAGTGGTTATTAAGGAGGGCACATATTGCATGGAGCACTGGTTATGGAGCATAAACAATGAATCTTGGAACACTGCACCAAAAACTAATGGTGTATTTTATGCTGACTAACATAACATAATTTAAAAAAAAAATAATTCTCCCTCATGTTCTCCAATGGCATCCTTTATAGTTTTTCTTATAACATTACATATCACTATTAAATTCACTTATGTGAGTGTTTTCTTTAGCTTCTTTCTTGGAATAAGAATCTTTGAAAAGTATTTATTCTCGGGATTTTATTTTTCATAGTTCAAGCCCCAAAGCCTTATACCGCGTAACTACTTAATGTTTTTTAATTAGTTTTCTCTATTACCTCTTAAAATATATTTATCTGATGGTTTTAGTAATATTTTGATTACAAAACACATTCGCATCATTAATGCCTTGTGGCTCTCTATCTATTATGTGTGGCAGACAGACAAACATTCTCCTAAATCATAAATCCAGGAAGTAGGCTGAGATCAATTTTAAACAATGTAATAAACATGGAGTAGAAGATGTTGTATTCTGAAGAGCATCACAAAACCATGTAAGATTCTGGGACACTGATATCCAAAAAATGATCTTCTTACATATTAGCATTTTCTACATGAATCTTTAACCCATAAAGAATTCAAGGAGTACTTTGACATTTTTCACATCTTGCAACCGAGGCATGTTTTTGTTCATGTCTCTGTAGATGACCACATGTCCATTTTTTCGAAGTACATATTAACACTTTCATCCATTTCTCCAAGAAATATGACATACAAATGAGTTGCAATGACCTAGGGACAAATAACCCTAGTATAATAACACATCTTCTAATAAATATTGCACTTACCTCAAATTTTCAAACAAGTGTAGCCAACTTCAGAATGGCTAAATCTGTCAGCACAGTAGCAAACTATATGTTGGGCTTGGAAGTAACAGAGAAGAGCTGAAAGAAAAGCACACAGGAAAAAATTGGAGAATAAATGAGGGTGGGATATAGACTGTCAGGTGGATCATTCTATCCCATAACTCTGTTTTTCTGCAGCAGCCACAGTGAGTACCACTGGTTTCCTTAAGGGCTTTCTTCAACTACCTAACCCTCCCAAATTTGGTTACACTAGACTTCCACCTCCGGGAGAACCACTATACTCATTTCTATGCAAAATCCACATTCTCTGTGGAAGGTTAACAGGCTGTCCCCAGATTCTTTATCCCTTAGGGAACAAACTGAGGGTTACAGAAAGGAGAGGTGTGGGAGGATGGAGTAACCGCAGAATGGGTATTAAGGAAGGTGTAGGTAGTTATGAGCACTGGGTGTTATACCCAACTAATGAATCACTGAACACTACACCAAAAGCTAATGACATACTATATGTTGGCTGATTGAGTATAATAAAAAAAATAAAAAATGAAAACCTCCCACCTACCTGGCACATTACCTTTCATTTTCATGATATCCTGTTGCCTCCAAATCATAATGATTCATCCAAACTTCCCATGAGAAGTTGCTATTCAGCTCTGAGATTAAATCTCAAATGTGTGTATCAATTGCAAATTAAGTTCTTCCAATATTTTGAAACATATAAAGAGTAATAATTCCATACTGTGATGTACAACTTTCTATGCTTTTATAGGTTGTTTGTTTGTTTGTTTTTAATTCTGAGTGAGAAAGAAAGTGAAAGCAGGAGGAGGAGGGGCAGAGTGAAAGAAAGAGAGAAACTCAAGCAGACTCCCCACTGAGCATAGTGCTGGATGTGGCACTCAATCCAGGACCCTGAGATTATGACCAGAGCTGAAATCAAGAGTCAGCTGCTCAAATGGCTGAGCCACCTAAGCACACCACAACTTTCTATTTACAAATGTCACTTGGAGATGGGAAAGCTGGCATTCTCCTAATGTTGTCAAGGTCACTGCCTCAGTTGACCTTTTCTCTAATTTCTCACCAGGCATAAGCTCTTCTAACCTTTAATAACCATATTGAGGATGTATTCTCCTCAGTATTTTCGAACCTTTCTGCATTCTGCTACAAGAAAGTATTAAGGAAAACAAAAAACAAACAAGCAAAAAAGGAACCCTTGCAGTATGAAATCTATCCTTCCATCCCCACACAGCAATGGAAAGCCACACAAAGACTTTCACATGCCTGGTACTCATAAAATATTTGCTGAGTTCAAAAACCATTTTATGCCAAAACTTACATTTCATTTTATTTCTTTACTATATTAACAGTAAACTTTGGCAATTTTTTTTTCCTGTTCCCTTCTCAGAGGATGGGGAAGCAATAGTCACGAGACCTATGAAAATGTATTGTTTAAATATGTTGAATTATTCTATAATGATGCCTCTCTGAGTGCAAAGGTGTAAGCAATCTGTCACTTACCTGTTAGAACACTGTAAATTAGTGATACATATTTTCATCCCTTTTTGAAAGCAGCCTTCCCATAGAACACTGAAAAAAAAAAGTCCTCTCTGTCTCCCTGAGGGAATATTTTAAATATAATGATGTAAAATACTAGCACCCTAGAGAATACTATTCCCTAAAGTTGTCCCTTCTTTGTTGCTCAAAAACATCCTAGATGTTGTAATACATTTAACTTTTGGTTCATCCATTCAGCCTCCAGTAGAATAAGTTAACCCCTCCTCAGACTCAAGACCAAAAACAAACAAGGGTTTGGTGTTCTTAGGTGCCTCAGGCCAACCAAAGATAGAGGGGAAAAAAGGAAAATACAAATGTATGGTGCTAGAGAACGAGAACAAGAAAAAACAGTGTGCTGGCAAGAAGAGGATGTGGTTCTCCAAAAAACTACTCTGATCCCGCCCAGTGCCCTAAGTTTATTTTCTGTGCTTTAGGAGACAAACTTCTCTAGCTTTTGTAATTTATTCACAAGCACAGTCCAAGGAAAGCAGTAAAGTGTCCTAAAACCAGAGGTTCTGTTCTGTGTGCTATAGCCAAGCCCCACCGAAGAACCACAGATTTGTAGCAATTGATCTGAGGATTAAATACGTATACTGAATAGATATCTCGTATTATTTCAAACTGATTTCCATTTGTTTCATTAACTAATATTAGTAAAAATACACTTGTTAAGGAATTCATCTTACTGAAATAATTTTACCTCACCAAATATTTATTAAATGACTTTTATATACTATTTTATCACTTTATATCTTATATATTTTCTTTTTTTAAGATTTTATTTATTTATTTGACAGACAGAGAATACAAGTAGGCAGAGAGGCAGGCAGAGAGAGAAAGGGGGAAGCAGGCTCCTTGCTGAACAGAGAGCGTGATGCAGGGCTCAATCCCAGGACCCTGGGATCATGACCTGAGCCAAAGGCAGAGGCTTTAACCCACTGAGCCACCCAGACACCCCTATAATTACTTCTGAATAATTACCCACATGATTGTAGATGGAGTAAGTTGAAGAGATTATTTCTGAACTAATCTAAAACTACTAATTTAGAAATAATGGATTGAAGTGAGGTCTGGTCTAGGGAGACAACTAATAGTTCTCTAGGAGTCCCTTCAGTGATGGGCCTCAATTGTATCTAGGGTCAGTAGTACTGAAACACTGAATCTCACTAAACATCAAATAAGACCTTGAAAATATCAAGTTGTCCTTATAATACAATGTGATAGTTTTCATGAGGAGCTATAGCATATATCATCAATAAGGAGAACCTTTTGTGGACATTTGTTGTTTTGATGAAACATTTCTAACACTTCAGCAGATACACTGTGCCTACCTCATGAAGATGCTAAAGATGAGCTATAAAAACTGTCTTGGTGAGCCTTGATTGATTTTGCCTGAGATGAGTTTGTCTTCCTTCTTCAAATGAACCTTGATTTTCCTCTGAGGACCCACACATTCTCCATTCTCAATATGAGTTATGAGTAGTGTTATGCCCTAAGGGTGGGACTATAACTCCTATGTGGCCAATCAGAGAGCATTCCCCCCTGCCATTGTAATGATCAGGTCAGAGATCTATTAGAAAATGAGAAGCAAACTCAAAATGTTTGTTTAGACTCTTGAAAAAAAGTGTTTTTTTGTTTGTTTGTTTGTTTGTTTTGTTTTTTTTCTAATAGAGTTTCTGGAGTAAAGATCCAGAACTCTTGCCCATGATCCTGGCATAAGTAGAGAAATCCTTATCCAAAAGGGAGCCAACACAAAAGGAAGCAGAGGAAGCAAAGTAGAAGAAACTCATTCTTATCATAAAACTTTAACTGTAGAATCCACACATTTCCAACTGTTTTACCATTTGTATTTTATTCATTTTATATTAGTGTTTTTGCATTTATTTAAATAACATAATAAATACTTATACACTTAACTCTATCCCAAGAACTAAAATATTACCAATAATTAAATCTATTTTAGCTCTTCCCTATCTTGTCCCCTGCTTAAATGTAAAAGTAACCAATAACCTGATTTTTGAATGTATAACTACCCTGCTTCCTAAAAATAGAATATTTTTATCATATATATATTATATATATATATGATTGATTTTTCCTAGCTTTGAATTTTAAAGAATGTAGCCAACTGTATGTGAATTCCTAAGAATGGCTTTAATTTTTTCATTCAACATTATATATGTTACCAAATTTTACATCAGTTTTTAAATATAGTTTTAGATTCATTTTTACTATCATAATATACTCTAGTGTATGATTATTTTAAAATGTGTTTACCTGTTATCCTGCCAATAAATACTTGTGTAGTATGAACAATAACAATTAACATTTATAAGCATGTCTCCTACAAATGTAATTAGTGGGTAACAGGATATGGCAATATTCAGCTTTACAGGATAATATAAAAATTTCCACAAGGGACCCAGGAAATGCAATGAATTATGTTCCAAAAAAGAAGAGACTAGAATACTTATGAACAGATCTAATAATTCTACTTGATGAATGAAGATACTTTATATTTCACTATTATTTTAATTAAAAACATAAATTTGTAATCCACAGATCTATCTGGGTTTATATTTTTCACTCAACTAAAAAATGTCACTTGTTAACAATATAATGGGACAGATAGTAGCTATACTTTTGGTGAACACAGCATAATGTATAAAATTATCAAATCACTAAGTTGTACACCTGAAATTAACATTGTGTTTCAATTATACTCAAATTTAAAGTTGCCAATTCTTAGCCACTTTATCTGTGTCATATTTAGAATAAAATTTTTGAGCACTAAAATAGAATGATGTCCTGTGAATGGAAGAGAGTTTCTGTGAAGCAGAAAAACTTCCCATTACTTATTACATGTTATTAATATTATTAGACTATGTGAACTGTAAAGTTAGATTTGAGGTATATGATTGTACTTCTATTAACGAGAAGCATATGTATACAAATATTTTCATCTACTCCTACATACCTATATTAATTGAAGATGACTTGCAAAGATTAGGAGAAGCATGGTAATGAATAGAGAATTGCATGATTGCATGAAGTTCTTTGTTCCCTAGAATATATAACTTGGGCTCAAAAGCCTGGTCAAGGAGAATAAGATCTGTTTGGAAAATGATAATGAAACATATGATCTTTACTGTCTTATTGATAGGATACAGAGCTCTATAAATAGATGAACTTCCAGAACCTTGAGTGTTAAGTGTACCTGGTACCTTCTAATAGACTGCTTGCCAGTACTATAGCATATAAAGAACTTCTTAAAAGTGAAGATGTCAAAATGATAGAAAAAATTTACCTTCATTCGATTTCATAATTTAAAAAAACAATTTGAAGAGATAATGGAGGAAGATGAATCGAAGCATGGAGGATCTTTAGGGCAATAAAAATAATCTATGTGACAATAGAATGATGGACGCATGTCATTATACATTTGTCCAAACCACAGAATGTACAACAGCATAGAATGTACAACTATGGACCATGGGTGATTATGGCATGTCAGTGCAAGTTTAATTGCAACAAACATATGACTCTGGTAGGGGATGTTGATAATGAGGAGACTGTGCATGTGTGGGGGCAGGTAGGGGAATTTCTATGCCTTTCTCTCAATTTCTCTGTGAACATAACAGTGCTATAAAAAATAAAGTCTTTAATAAAATAATTTACTAGCCGATGTATAGACTTTTACACACATATGCCAGGTTTGTTTTTGAGGTATAATTTCTTGGGGTTATGATCTATCCTGAAGCTATGACAATGATGTGTTTTTTGGGTCAGCCTTGGGTCAGATGCCTTGGAACTCCATTAGCCTTTGGCTCATGATGCAGGGAAGGAAAAAACAGATTCCCTGAGGTACACAGCAAACTGTGGTCAATAACTCCTTCCAACATGGTCTCTTGGTCTCCAAGGCTGATGCAATCCTTTAATTATCAGAATATGTGATGCCAAAACCACCTCCACACTAACAGGCACTTTTGTTTATCAGCTCCCCAGTGACAATTTCTTCATCAGCCAATGTTCTTGGCAAGAAGCTTCAGAGCCAAATCCTACTCTTGAACTACTGAAACGGTTCCTACAAGTACACTCTAATTCCCCCAACATAATGAAAAATTCTCTGAAGACATTACATCAGCCACCTTGAATGGTGTCTGTGTCTCCAGTGCCTTGCCCAGTCATGAACTGTGACTAAGGCCTCCTGTCTGTCTCCCTATCCATGAGCTAATTCCAATTCTCTGCCTTTACATGGAACATATTCCTAAGATCACTCTTCTGCTTCCTGTCACTCAGAGCATGGGCACAGAGCCATTTACACATTCAAGTCTTGTGTGATCCATTGAAGTGTCCACTCTTTACACACATGGCAAGTACCTTGATACTTGATCAAGTGTACCTTCATAATGTGTAGATTATTGTTCCTCAAATTTGCAAAAGACTTTTTAAATAGGGATGCTCTGAAGCTTAACTTCAGCATTGGTATTCAGCCAAAATAACTTATCGGTTTAGACCTCAACATTTGAAAGACTGAAGAGACAAAGGCCTACATCAGTGTCATTTCTGGTTGTCTCTACTCTTCAGGGACATGACATCATAGGCTACTTCTGTTTCCAGTCTGCTTAATGGTATAATTACAGATTAGTCATGGCATTCAGATTCACTGCTGATATATGAATATTTACTTTCAAGTATTTTTTTATTATTATTATTATTTTTAATTTTTTATTTTTTATAAACATATATTTTTATCCCCAGGGGTACAGGTCTGTGAATCACCAGGTTTACACACTTCACAGCACTCACCAAAGCACATACCCTCCCCAATGTCCATAATCCCACCCCCTTCTCCCAAACCCCCTCCCCCCCAGCAACCCTCAGTTTGTTTTGTGAGATTAAGAGTCACTT
>NC_081557.1:15122279-15130640 GCF_022355385.1 Mustela nigripes
AATGATACTGTTATGCTGAAAATAAATAAATTTTAAAAAATTTATATAGAATTCAAAAAAAGAAAAAAAGGAAAAGGGAACCCAGTCCCACATAATGAAAATAGTTCTTTTGGGGGCTTCTTGTGGTCTTTGTTCTTTCAGTAACATTCTTTGTAATAAAATGTTATTTGTATAAAAAAAATAATAATTAATTTTGTAAGACTAAAGAATCATAGGGAGTAAGCCATGCATTCCATCCTTTGCTTTCTTCTCCTCTGGAATTCTGCTGTTTTTCTTGGTAACTGAACTTGGTCTTGGCTGGATTTCTTGTTGATCTTCTTGGGGAGGGGCCTGTTGTAGTGACTCTCAAGTGTCTTTGCCTGAGGCAGAATTGCATCACCCTTACCCCAGGCCAGGCTAAGTAATCTGTTCCAGTACATTTTTAGGAGCTTTTGCTCCCTGAACGCTTTCCGTAGGGTTCCAGAGGACAGGAATGAAAATGGCGGCCTCCCAATCTCCAGCGTGGAGGAGCCAAGAGCTCAGGGCCCCACTACTCAGTGCACCCTCAGAAAAAAGCACTCAGTCACTCCTGTCTCCCTGCCTCCAGTCTCTGTCTCTGGCACACAGCTCCACCTTGAGTCTCAGAACCCTGCAGATCCCTGAGCTCTTCCAGGGGAGGTCTCCCTGGATCTTGTGGGTCCCCACTTATAGAGCTGTGGCCTGTGCCATGGATTATGGTTCAAGGTAACCCCAAGTTGAGAGCTCACTCCTCAGTTCCATCTCTGTAGCTGGATTCCCTGCTCTAATACCTGCAAGCTCTGCAGCCCTTTGCACCCCCAATCCTTCTGTGACCCCATGAGACCTGAGGCCATGCTGTCCTCGCATGGGCCTCACCCCCGTTTAGCCTCTGGAGTGATGTCCCTCAGGGGTGAAGACTTTTAAAAGTTCTGATTTTGTGCCCCATTGCTCCACCACTTACCGGGACCAGCCACTCCCCCCATGGGCTATCTTCCCATCGCTTTGGAGTCACTTCTCCACAGGTTCTACCTTTCAGAAAATGGTTGATTTTCTGCTTCTAGAATTGTTGATCTTCTTCTCTTCAGTTTCCTATTGGATTTATAGGTGTTCGGAATGGTTTGATAATCTATCTAGCTGATCCTCTGCTACCTGATGTCATCTCAGCCTGTTACTTCTCCACCATCTTGACTCCTCCCCTGAACCAGGAGATTTTAAAGAATGGCTCAGGGTACCTGGATGGCTTAGTTGTTAAGTGCCTGCCTTTAGCTCAGGTCATGATCCCAGAGTCCTGGGATTGAGGCCCACATTGGGCTCCCTGCTAGTGGGTAGACTGCTTCTCACTCTCCCAATCCCCTTTCTTGTGTTCCCTCTCTCTTTGTCTGTCAAATAAATTAATAAAATTTTTAAAAAAAGAGAATAAAAGAATGGTTCTATACTGCTTTGTCAGGTATCTATCAACTTAGATAACCTCCTGCCCTCTGAGATTGGAAATAGTTATCCAATGAACAGAAGCTAAATGAACCAGCCATAGTGTCCTGGAATTACATGCTCTAGTAGTAAATGAAACTGTGTGAGTAAAGTGACTTTAATAATCTAACTCATGAAAACTGATTTGAACATTTACAACAATAAGTATAATGAAGTGGAAGAATCTCGTTAATTCCTGGAAGAGGTAGAAACATGTATTTGAGATAAAATGAGCAGTAGACAACACTCTCCCAGATTACTGGTGGGTATCAATAACAGGGTTCACATTGGGACTGCTGCCAGATTTGAGGTATTTTGAAATCTATTTGGAGAAGGTGCCAGATAGATCATTTATAGGACTCTTTTTTTTTTATTAATAGAAATAGTTTTATTTTTTCTTTTTTTTTAATTTTTTATTTTTTATAAACATATATATTTTTAAAAGATCTCAACAATGCTGTACTTTAATTAAGAGTCCTATAAATGGACTCTGAGAAGCAGTCTACCCACTAGCAGGGAGCCCAATGTGGGCCTCAATCCCAGGACTCTGGGATCATGACCTGAGCTAAAGGCAGGCACTTAACAACTAAGCCTATAAATGGACTCTTAATTAAAGTACAGCATTGTTGAGATCTTTCAGAGAAAAAAATAGAGACAGCATTCTAAACCAAGAGGAAAAGGGAAAGGCTTCTTTAAAAATAATTGACAATATATTTTTTAAGGAGAGATTTGTCAGACATGTGGACAGATAAACTAAAACAATATAATCCAGAGCTTGGATAAAGACCAAATTGAAAGACAATTTCTTTTTTTTTTTTTTTTAAGATTTTTTTTATTTATTTGACAGAACACAAGTAGGCAGAGAGGCAGGCAGAGAGAGAGGAGGAAGCAGGCTCCCTGCTGAGCAGAGAGCCCGATGTGGGACTCGATCCCAGGACCCTGAGATCATGACCTGAGCCGAAGGCAGCAGCTTAACCCACTGAGCCACCCAGGCGCCCGAAAGACAATTTCTTAAACAGATAAAGGAAAAAGCCACACCCCACATCCTGCTCAGGTGAGGGTGACCTGATTGCTTAATGGTAATTTCTGTGGCTTCTACAACACTTTGGTTAACTTGACTCTTACAAGATTTTTCCACAAGGTGGCAATCAAGCCAAGAAGTAGGCTAAATCCTGGATCCAAGTTTCACCTAGTCCTAGAGGATTCTATACTTTGTCCACCCAGATCCCTATTTACCTTGGTTCTTGGTTTTCCTTTTGCTTTGCAGGTCACTCTTCTTTCTCCTGTCTATTCTACTTTTTTCTCTCCGACTACTAAGGTCGTATGCCCTAGGTCCTCTTTTCCTTTGCTAATACACACTGCTGCAGTAAATGCATACAATCCCATAGCTTTATATGTTACCAAACTGCCTAACTATGCAACCTGACACAGAATTTTGCTAGTTCAAAGTTTTATGTACTAAAATATAGCTTTATTTGGTGTGTAAATTCCTATAGATGAATTTAAATTTTGTTTGTTTGATTTTTACTTTAATTTTTGTTAATTATATTTCAATTCCACCTTCAGTCATTGAAAAATAATTGACTCACAGGATACCTGAGTGACCCATTTGGATTAGAATCCAACTCTTGATTACAGGTCAGATCGTGATCTCGGGGTCATAAGATTAAGCCCCACATACTCCCCACTGGTGTTGGAGCCTGTTTAAGATTCTCTGTCTCTCCTTCACCCAGCATTCCCCTAATCCCCACTCATTCTCACTCTATCACACATTTTCTTTCTCTCTCTTTCTAACACAAACATGTGCATGAAAAAAAAAAAGAAAGAAAGAAAGATTGATTGATTTGACTATTGGGAAAATTATGACAGAGTTGCCACCATACTTCATTACCTGTAACTTTTAGCAATAAAGATCCTCCAATGGGGCTCCTGGGTGTCTCAGTGGGTTAAAGCCTCTGCCTTTGGCTCAAGTCATGATCCCAGAGTCCTGGGATTGAGCCCCGCACCAGTCTCTGCTGAGCAGAAAGCATGCTTTCTCCTCTCTCTGCCTGCTTCTCTGCCTACTTGTGATCTCTGCCAAATAAATAAATAAAATCTTAAAAAAAAAAAAATCCTCCAAGAAAATGCAAAATACATACCTGACAGAGAAACATGTAAAGATTCTCTGAATATGATAATTTGTGTTAAAGTTTCACAATACTTTTCTGTTTGTAAAACAGTTGTCTATCTCTCAACCTCCTACCTTCTTTGAATCTGCTGAAAATCTGTTAACTCTAGAGTTTGACCTTCCCAATGCTGGGCAACTGCACTTCTAAGAATCCCTTTGCTACTTTGATTTTTGAACTACTACACTTGCTTCCATAAAGTCTAATTCCTGGGGAATATTACACACAATATTTATCTACTAAAAATGTCAAGGTTTCTAAAAATTAGAAGTAGTGGAAATTCAGTAAGAATAAAAGACTGCTGGTTTCCTTCTGTTTCCTTCTGTTATTTCCTTCATGTCCTGCCTGGGAGGCTGGAATACACAAAAGGATAAGTTGAGGCTCAGCACTGGAAAAGTATTAAAAAAATAGAATTTCACCCAGGACATAGTAGTGAATAAAGGAATAAAGGAATGAGAGGTTGTCTGAAGGACACCAAGAGCTCAATGAGGGAGGTGCTAAAATGATTATGAATGAGATGCAAAAATTAAAAATTGGCAACAGCAAATAAGAAACTAATAGAAAACTCTAGGAAATGTTGTAAGTCAGTTTGACTACATCAGGGTAGAGAATCTTGTCAACTTAGGAATTCTTTTAAAGAACCAAGTGTTGCTTTCCATTTCTGTGGTGGAGCTACTCAGGGATACCAATGGCCACTGAATAATTTCTTGAGACTTAAAACATGATTTGCTGAAGGGAGGAAAAATGCCTGTTAAGAAGCATGTGGCTCAGGGCACCTGGGTGCCTCAGTGGGTTAAGCTTCTGCCTTCAGCTCAGGTCATGACCTTGGGGTCCTGTGACTGAGCCCCGCATTGGGCTCTCCGCTCAGCAGAGAGCCTACTTCCCCTTTCCCCTCCTGCCTGCCTCTCTGACTACTTGTGATCTCTCTCTCCCTGTGTCAAATAAATAAATAAAATCTTTTTTAAAAAATTAAGAAGGAGCATGTGGCTCTGTTGGATGATTACACACGTGACCACTCTGTAACTGTGGTACAGGTCACTGTACAGAAACAAAAGATTAAATGGTTAACACTGATCTAGTCCTCTGCTGTGAAGCTGCTCTGGGTCTCACCCATGTGAGGTTCTTGCCCCTTGGGAACACCCTGTTATTAAAACAGATGGATGCAAATTCACTGAGTCAGGGAATAGCTCCTCCATCAGTGGAGTTCCAGCCTCAGGGGATGAACTTTGGCTCTCTGGGCTTCATAGCATAAGACCACTACCAAAAAGAACATTAATCTCATAATGTATCTTTTAAGAAGGTGAATGAGAGTCTTTTCTACTTTGATCTAGGAATACAATCAACTAGGGTTCAAAAAGACACCTGAATGATTTGATAAACACTCTACTTGGATAACTTGTAGCAATCATCCTTAATTACAGGGAATGTAAATCCCTTGGTAAACCAGAAAGGTTATTTCCTCCTCAGGATCATAAATGCTTAAATCTTGTGTTTTAAATCTCTCTTTGAAAGCAATACAAATCTTAGTTCTCTGAATTTGGCCAAGATGTAATAATTGGATGACTCTTCCTTCATTTATACCCCAGACAACTTGCCTCCACAGTCAGAAAAACCAAGTTAGAAAAATTGCACCTGGTTCTTGGACTCTCTGAAGGTACATCATATGATCAAATCTTCAGTTCGGCAAGATCTTGTGTTAAATAACATTATAATCTTTATTTTTATGACTTTCCATTGTTGGCCAAATGTAAAAACTTGTCTCTACAACTCACCTCAATTATTTCATTTAAATATATAATATGTAGATTTTACTTATTTATAGAATTGTAGCTTAGAACTTAATTTCAAAATATAACATTAAATGAATCAATTATATTGAATAAGTATGTACATATTTATTACTCTTAAAGTATGTGAGTAATTCATGCTCAAGAGCTGTTTGCTTTATATGTAAGCAACACTCTGTCTAAGTAAGGAAGCCTGATTTTGAACTTGATTTCTAACTTGAGTAAGATTAGATTTTTTCACTTGATCTATTTTTGTGTCTTTTTTTGCAAATTTTTAAAAACTAAATGAGGGGCGTCTGGGTGGCTCAGTGGGTTAAAGCCTCTGCCCTTGGCTCAGGTCTTGATCCCAGGGTCCTGGGATCGAGCCCCATAATGGGATGTCTGCTCAGCAGGGAGCCTGCATTCTCCATTCTCTGCCTGCTTCTCTGCCTACTTGTGATCTCCATCTGTCAAATAAATAAATAAAATCTTAAAAAAAAAAACTAAATTAATGAGTGTGTCCTTGGAATTGCAAATCAGTAAATAAACCGTAGAAATCAAGAAAATGCTCACAAGCAGCAAGAAAAGGGGTAGAAAATATACCTGCAAAGAATTACTAGGAGATTGTCCCATGACCTTTCTTCCAATTTCAGTTCTCACTTTCCTTCCTTTTCACTCTCTCTTTTTAATCTCCCTTTCTCCATCCTTCTGCCCTCTTTCTGTCTGTCCCCTCTCTCATTCTGTGAGTATGCATCTGTGTTTCTCTATTCCTAACTGCTACTGCAGAAATTGAGGCTTACAGAGACTGTGATAATGAAGTCAGGAAGTGGACTGGCTGTGACTTAGCAGTAGGTTTGTAGTGTCTGGATCCAGCAACATCCCATGCAAACAGAAAGGCAGCTGAGGAAAGCAGTGCTAGGAGTCTGGCAGGAACTGGATGGAATGACAGTGTAATACATAAAGTGAGGGGAACAGAGAAATTAAGTTGAATAGGGTGCTCCTCATCAAGTTGAATGTTAGGTTGAAAAATTCAATGTACTATATCAATAGGGAGTCACTCCAGCTCCAAGCCATAAGACATATGGAGCATTAGATGCTGCTTAGAGCAGTAGCTTTCTCAATTTTGTTTAATATGCAATGAAGTACATCTCTAAGAAATCCCTACTCAGAGGCATAAACTATCAATGCAATTGACAGATGAATGATTGTGAATCAATGCAACTGAGAGATGAATGGTAAGACTGAGTCCTTCTGCTGTTACTTAGCTAGCAAGCCATCCTTTTACTATACCTGAGGACACTGAGGCTAGGAGTTGCCAGTTACATGCCCAGGAGCAGACCACATTAGAGACACAGTTTGGATAAAGGATACTTCTCTTTTCCTGACTCTGGATTCAGTGCTCTTTGTAATTCATAGGGTTTCTTACATGCAAAATCTCAGTTCAAGCATCAGGAGGGAAGTGATATAGTTAAGCAGTGGGAAGAAATGGCACTTCAACCATCTCCTGTGGAAGACATGCATTTTGTGTGTAGGGTGGGGTAGGAGTGAGGTTGCTAGATTTTAAGAGTAACTTCTTAGCTTTCACAGAATGGTAGTGTCCACATGTCACTTGAAGATATGCTTTATAATATTCCTAAAATACAACAGCCAGCCTCTGCCTAAAAGTTCCCAGTGGTAGCACAAGTCATGTTTTCTTGGGAGGCTTCCTCCTGGGTTACAATAAGAACTCTCTTATTGTGAAACATCACATCATCTATTCTCTTCTGTAGTGGACAAACAGAGTTGATAACTGTTTGAGCTGTGGGATCAAAAGGCCAGTCCCCATTGAGATATCACCTTACACCAGTTAGAATGGCCAAAATTAACAAAACAGGAAACAACATGTGTTGGAGAGGATGTGGAGAAAGGGGAACCCTCTTACACTGTTGGTGGGAATGCAAGTTGGTGCAGCCTCTTTGGAGAACAGTGTGGAGATTCCTCAAGAGATTAAAAATAGAACTTCCCTATGACCCTGCAATTGCACTCCTGGGTATTTACTCCAAAGATACAGATGTAGTGAAAAGAAGGGCCATCTGTACCCAATGTTTATAGCAGCAATGGCCACGGTCGCCAAACTATGGAAAGAACCAAGATGCCCTTCAAAGGATGAATGGATAAGGAAGATGTGGTCCATATACACTATGGAGTATTATGCCTCCATCAGAAAGGATGAATACCCAACTTTTGTAGCAACATGGACGGGACTGGAAGAGATTATGCTGAGTGAAATAAGTCAAGCAGAGAGAGTCAATTATCATATGGTTTCACTTATTTGTGGAGCATAACAAATATCATGGAGGACAAGGGGTGTTAGAGAGGAGAAGAGAGTTGGGGTAAATTGGAAGGGGAGGTGAATCATGAGAGACTATGGACTCCAAAAAACAATCTAAGGGGTTTGAAGTAGCGGGGGGTGGAAGGTTGGGGTACCAGGTGGTGGGTATTATAGAGCGCACGGATTGCATGGAGCACTGGGTGTGGTGAAAAAATAATGAATACTGTTTTTCTGAAAATAAATAAATTAAAAAAAAAAAAGGCCAGTCCACAGCACACCAGTTTTCTAATCTTATGCAAGAGTTTTAACTTCCCAAGATCTTGATTGCTCTTCTTTACAATGGAAGTCCCAATGGTACTTAATTTCATTCGGTTGCATGAGGCTTAAGTGAGGTAATATTATATCATATTTGCCACAATGCCCAGCAACAGAGTTAGTAAACCCAAAACTTAATTGCTTAATTGGTGTTTTTACTATATTCCAGAATCCTTTGCTCTAGTTATGGAACAGGGGAAATCAAATGAATACCTTAAGATGATTCATGGTTGAGTCAGTATGTAGGACTTGGATCTTTGCTGGACCATTCCTGTTTGTAATTTTCATCAAGGAGCAATATATCACACAGGTTCATATAATCATGAGGTTTAGGTATATT
>NC_081557.1:15131140-15150204 GCF_022355385.1 Mustela nigripes
TTCAACTCACTGTGAACTGCAGGAGAGGAAAATCTGTTCACTTCTCCATAAGCTTTGCTTCAGCCCATCTCTTCTAGAATCATGAAAGTTGTTGAAGCCACCTAAAGGCTTAGATACATGAACTATGTAGGATAGACAGACATGAGCCCTAGCCTCACCATTATTTGCTATGTGATGTTAAGCAATTTTCTCACCATATTTAATTTCCAATTTTCTCTTAGGAAAAGTCAACCAGTAATAAAAATTTCTTTTTCTTTTTCTTTTTCTTTCTTTCAACTTTCTTCTTTTGAATACTTTTTTTAGAGAGAGAGAGAGCACAGGAGTTGTTGGGGGGAAGGCAAAGGGAGAGAAAGAATTTTAAGCAGGCTCTACACCCAGTGAAGAACTCCACACAGGGCTCAATCTCTTAACTATGAGATCATGACCTGACCTGAAATCAAGAGTCAGAAACTCAACTGACTGAGCCATCTAGGTGTCCCAAATATATATATATATAATTTTTAACATTAATATTCAGTACTCCCTTTCCAAATCTTAACTACGCTTCTAAGTCAATGTAGAGAGGAAGAAAGGAAAGAAGGAATGGGAAGGAATTTTTGAATACATGTCTTCTGTGTTTTCTTTTTAAATGTGTGTGCCATCCATGGGGTACTGGGTGGTTCAATCAGTTAAGTCTCTAACTCTTAATTTGGGCTCAGGTCATGGTCTTGGGGTCATGAGGTCGAGCCCTGTGTCAGACTCTGCATTTAGCACAGAGTCTGCTTGTCCTCCTACTGTCCCCCTCACTCTGCTCCTCCCCCTACTTTTTTCTCTCTTCTCCCTCTCAAATACATACATACATTCATACATATATACATACATCCATACATAATGTATACACAAGTCTTTAAAAAAAGATGTGTGCTGTTCCACATAGCGACACAGAAATATGTGCCATTCTTCCTATCCACACAGAAAGTTGTCTGAGAAAAGTTATAAGCTATCAAAGATGATATAGATTGCATTAAAAATTACTTTTCCCATGGAAAATCATGTTACTACCCAGCACTCTGGAGGATAGTTTGCAAGGAGATCCTGAAGTGGCCAAAGGCAAGAAGCTGAGTCAACAATCTCATGAAAATTCTTCAATCTCTGAGTAAAAAGGCCTTTAGTGATCATTAAATTTCTTGTACACCATAAGACTGGATGACATTGAGGTTCCAAATTCTGTCAAAACAATGCCAGAGGAGTGCCTGGGTGGCTTAGCGGGTTAAAACCACTGCCTTCAGCCCAGGTCATGGTCCCAGGGTCCTGGGATCGAGCCCCGCATCAGACTCTCTGCTTAGTGCAGAGCCTGCTTCTCTCTCTCTCTCTCTCTGCCTGCCTCTCTGCCTACTTGTGTTCTCTGTCAAATAAATAAATAAATAAAATCTTAAAAAAAAAAATGCCAGGATTTCCTGAAATCACTTGACTATGCTCATCCCATCAAGAAACTGTGTGGAAATAGAACAAATGCCAACTGAGGTTTGTCTTTTTTTTTTTTTTTTCAGCATAACAGTATTCATTATTTTTGCACCACTCCCAGTGCTCTATGCAATCTGTGCCGTCTCTAATACCCACCACTTGGTACCCCAACCTCCCACCCCCGGCCCCTTCAAAACCCTCAGATTGTTTTTCAGAGTCCATAGTCTCTCATGGTTCACCTCCCCTTCCAATTTACCCCAACTCCCTTCTCCTCTCTAACTCCCCTTGTCCTCCATGCTATTTGTTATGCTCCACAAATAAGTGAAACCATATGATAATTGACTCTCTATGCTTGACTTATTTCACTCAGCATAATCTCTTCCAGTCCCATCCATGTTGCTACAAAAGTTGGGTATTCATCCTTTCTGATGAAGGCATAATACTCCGTAGTGTATATGGACCACATCTTCCTTATCTATTTGTCTGTTGAAGGGCATCTTGGTTTCTTCCACAGTTTGGCGACTGTGGCCATTGTTGCTATAAACATTGGGGTACAGATGGCCCTTCTTTTAACTACATCTATATCTTTGAGGTAAATACCCAGTAGTGCAATTGCAGGATTCCCAACTGAGGTTTGTCTTAGTTTAAGCCCCCTCTGTCCTCATCTTAATATCAATCAGGGCACTGATTTAAACTCTGCTTATTTAAAGTTGTATCTTACAAAGGAAGGTTTCCAATGAATAATTCAGAAATGCTGGCTATATAAACCCAACTGATACAATGAAAATTTGAGGAGAGAAATTATTTTAATTGGATCAGTAATAGTTCAGGGGTGCCTGGGTGGTTCAGTGGGTTAAAGCCTCTGCCTTCGGCTCAGGTCATGATCCCAGAGTCCTTGGATCGAGCCCCACATCAGGCTCTCTACTCAGCAGGGAGCCTTCTTCCTCCTCTCTTTCTGCCTGCTTCTCTACCTACTTGTGATCTCTGTCAAATAAATAAAATCTTTTTTTTTAATAAAGAGATAGTTCACAATTAAAGTTCAGATCACTGGGAGCAAGACTTATTGTTTTCAGAGAGTGGAAGAGGGAACAGAGTGTGAAAAATGAGAAAGTGCATAGACAGCAGTGGCTTTATTTTCTACTTGAATTTTGTATATACATTTAATTATATTTTATATAAAAGATTATAAAATATAATTATATATATTATAAAAAATTTATCTATATAAATATATAGTATAAATATATATAAAAATATATACATGTAGGGCACCTGGGTGGCTAAGAGGGTTAAGCCACTGCCTTCAGCTCAGGTCATGATCTCAGGGTCCTGGGATCAAGTCCCGCATCAGCAGGGAGCCTGCTTCCTCCTCTCTCTCTGCCTGCCTCTCTGCCTACTTGTGAACTCTCTCTGTCAAATAAATAATAAATAAAATCTTAAAAAATATATATATATATACATGTATGTACATATATACATATAATTGTATTTTATATAAAATTATATAAAATTTAATTTTATACATATTATATAAAATTTTATATATAGAGAGAGAGATACCATTACCAAGATCTAATATCAGCAATAACTACATTCCTTTGCCAAACTTTACTTTGATGTCTTAATGTTACAGATATACTTAAAGGGGCATATGGGAAGATACCTCATTTATGCACTTATTCAACAGTTATTCACTGAACTCCTACATAAGGATGTTCTAGATTATTATGATACATAATGAACAAAAAAAAATTCCCTGCCTCAACTAGAGCATACAGTCCATGAGAGGAAACTGACAAAAAAAAAATAAAATAAGAAAATTAAATTATATCAGCATATCAGAAAGCAATAACTTTTCTTGAAACATAAAAAAATAAAATAAAATAAATAAGAGTAGATGGGGAAGTGAGGTCATAAAATCCAAGGTATGAGTTCCTCTTTCAGAACATAGTCATATGATGTACGATCTCCTGTACTGCTCAGTTTATGAGAATTCTTGATCTCTTCCACCCTTGAGTCCTGACTATTGTCTTCATTGATCACAGAGATCAATATCCTACACATAAGTTTCTTTTAACTTGAAATAGCTTAAGTTTGTTTCTAATCTCTCAGATGTTTTTTATCATTCCTCCACAAAGATTTACCAAAACATGGGATGAGTGGCAAGAGTTTTGATGGGTAATTTCTCTTCCTAATCTTTCACTGAATCTTACATATTAAGTAAACATAATCTCCAACACTTTTTAATTTACTATGAATACTGAATTACCAAATCAGAATTGGTAAGTGATCTAAGTGTGAAAATATTTTTCCTGGCACCATATTACTGGCTTTTTGTCTTTTTCTTTTTCTTTTTCTCTCTTTTTTTTTTTTCCCAATATATAAGCTCCTATTAAAGAGGACAAAACACACAAAGATTTTGTTTGGAATATCTGATTTTTATTCTTCACAATTTTTTGAACTTCAATGTTTCATTTGTCTCTACAAACCACCATTAGTCTGTTTCATATTTTCTTTATGGCATTTTTCATTTCCCTATTCCTGAAAGTGTAAATAAAAGGATTGAGCAAAGAAGTTAGGATGGTGTAAAAGACAGTCACCATTTGGTCAAAGGAGAAAACAGGTGCAGATCATGCATATACAAATATGCAGAGGACAAAGAAGAAAACCACAATAGAGACATGAGATCCACAGGGGGAGAGAGCTTTCCACTACCCTTCATGGGTTCTCAGAGAAAGCAAGATGACAACATAGGAGACAAGCAACAAAAAGAGTATTATGATGCAGATAGACCCACTGTTAGCAACCACCAAAAGGCCAAAGATGTGTCAGTGCAGGCAAGCTCCAGTAATGAGTACAAATCACACATGAAGTGATCAATGGTATTGGGGCCACAGAAGGGCAGGTGGAGAGTGAAGAAAAATTTTATCATGGAATGCAGAAAACTCGCCATCCAGTCTATACCATCAGAATGCCACAGAGCCTATAGTTCATGATGGTTGTGTAGTGTAGGGGCTTACAGATGGCCACATAGTGGTCATAAGCAATGGCTCTGAGGACAATCACCTCCACCCCAGCAAAGAAGTGTTCAGCAAAGAGCTGGGTCAAGCAACCTCCAAAGGAGATGGTTTTCCTCTCATAGAGAGAGTCCACAATCATCTTGTGGGGCCATGACAGTGGAGAAGCAGGCATCCAGGAAGGACAGGAATGCCAAGAAGAAGTACGTGGGGGAGCCAAGGAGTGCTGGGCTGTTGCTGATGGTCACCACAATTAGCAAGTTGCCCCTGACAGTTGCAATATATCCAAACAAAAATATAACAAATACTGTTTTCTGAACTAGGATTTTGTGAAAGCCCCAGGAAGACAAACTCAAGTTACAAAGTTTTGGTTTTGCATGATTTCCAAGGGAAAGCTCAAAGCTGCCAGAAGGACCATGTAGAGGCTACAATTATGAGAAAGAAAAATGTGTTTCAGTCCAGTGTAAAGTGATATAGTCATCATTAAGAAGTTGGTGCATCTACATGAAAAATTATCTTCTGTGTTTCTAGCATCACTGTGAACTCAAAATTCAAATTTGTTGAAGGTGGTAGTGGAAGCTCAGGAAGAACTGAGGAGGAGAAAAAGGATTATTAAATACTTTAAAATAGCCAGAGCTCTAGTAGGGGGGAAAGGAGGTACCCCCACGTGTGGAGAAATAGTTTATCTCAATTACCAACTCTAGTTACTTAGCAGTGGCTTCCTGGAGTGAACTGCTGAGAAGGATTCTAAGGAAAGGAGCATGACACTGGAGTTATCATGTCCACCCCTGAGCACAGAATAAGAGCAGAGTACATTTACATGCTATCCCTGCTAGAAGTTTGCCTGATCTGCAAACAGAAGAATAACATTCAGGTTAAGAAGCACTTGCAAATCATGGCTACTCTCAAATATTTCTTTGAACATCTGAAATGAACATAGCCTTTAAGGTGAGTTCATTCATTCCTTATAAAAGAGAAAGATACATGGGAAAGTTCCATACAAACACAGAGCAAGCATCCATGTGTTGAGTTGCTTGGTGGTTGTTTTTGTTTTTGTTTTTTGTTTTCTTCATCATTTTAAAATAAGAACTGGAATTTAGAAGGGGGGCGGGGAAACCTATACCAGAGTGTTGCCATGTTTATTAAGTTAAATAATACCAAAACAAAACAAACAAACAAAAAAAAGTTCTAGGCCTAGTGCCTTGGATACAGTCCATGTTAGGTCTTATCCTCATTGTACTGGTACGAAACTCATGCATACAAAGATAAATTTGAGAATAGATGTTAGATCTGGGATGTTAATAGAGAAAATTTAGTTCTAATACCCAAGTCTTTCCCACTGTGTCAACAGAAAGGAACAAGACCTTTCCTCTCCTTGCAAGAATGAAGAGCAGGTTGGCCTTTCAATTCTCCATCCAGCTGTAGAGGTTTAAGCCTTCTGATTCCCTTGTTCATGTTTGGATGAGGCCTTTTGATGAAGAACACAGAATAAATGAATTTAGAATCAGAAGATAGTGCCCAATTACTTAAAGATACGATCTATCAACAATTTGGCATTATTTTTAAGCACTGTCTACACACACAGTAAGCTTCAAATATTAGATCATCATAAGGTAAAATATGTGGTTTTATTTTAAATCATGCGTTTTAAAAATATACTAATTCTAAAGTTGCAGTGAAAATGCTTTATTCATGCAATCATTTGCAAAATTCCTTTCATTATTTCCAGAATGACAAACATGTTTGTGTTCCTTATAGTAGTAACTCCCACACTAAAGGTTATTCTAAAAGTGAAATAGGGTGTTAACTTTTATAACAGAAGATGATGTCATGTAATTTATAATAGTGAAAATTTAGAAATACCTAACGTGGTCAACAATAGGAGGATGCTTCTGCAATTCAGGCTATGACAAATTGATAGCACCTGATGCTGACAGTGAAACACTAATTAATAGTGTGAGGACATGAATGGTGAAGCATTTTTATAATGTGAAAAGAGAAAAACAACAAATGCATAATAACTCTACAGATGTGTTAATATAATCAAAATCAAGATGTGAACATACAAAAATAATAAACTTTTATTTTTAGTAAGTATCTAGAGAGAACTTTATGAAATTTTAAATCAAAAATCAAATTTATTTAAGATGATTTATTTATTCTCGAGACAGATTATGAGCGGGAGGGGCAGAGGGAGAGGGAGAGAAAATCTGAAGCAGACTCCAGGCTGAATGCAGAGTTGGAGGCAGAGCACAATCTCAAGACACTAGATCAGTCACCTGAGTTAAAAGCAATAATCAGATGCTTAAGCCAATGGATCACCCAGACATCCCTAAAAATCTTCAAATCCACAACACCATCATTTTCCATCAACTTAGCAGTTCGGGGAAAAAAAAAAAGGAGAGGGGGCTTGAGAAACATTTTATCAAGTGTCCAGTATAATTAATTTGTGCAGGTGGAACTCACATAACATAACATAGTTTCTTAAACTAAAATTGTTAAACTGTTATAAGCTTTTCACCAATAGAGGTATCATGGCCAAAACTTTCCCAAAGATTCAAAGTTCTATCCTTTCTCAATAGCCATACTCTTCAATACACTGGAGGTGCACCAGAGATTGCTCAAGGATCCTCCTAGCTGTAAACGGAACTGTGAACCATCTCCTGGGCTGTGACCTGGGAAATTTTGCCTCCCCACTCTCCCCTTTGCTCACTATTTCCTTCCCACTCATTTTGGCACAAAGCTAATTCTAGCATCAATCATTCTGAAAATAATAGAAATTCTTGTTTCAATTTTCAAGTATGTTTATAAAACTATATGAGAATCCTAAGAATTCTGACATTGGAATGTTTAATGTCTTCATTAATCTCTCCAACCCTTTCCTCATGTGCTTCTAGATGCCTCTCTCTGTTTTACTCAACTCCCTTCTTTTCCCTCAGCTTATCTTCTAGATCACTGATTCTCTTTCTGTTTCATTTACCCAGACTGTTAGAGTATCCAGTTTAGAATGCAACTCATTTTTTTCTTTTGATTAAAGATTTTGTTTATTTATTTGACAGAGGGAGATCACAAGTAGAAGGAGAGGCAGGCAGAGAGAGAGGGGGAAGCAGGCACCCTGCTGAGCAGAATTTCTCCCAGGATCCTGAGATCATGACCTGAGCCAAAGGCAGAGGCTTACCCCATTGAGCCACCCCCCTGCCCCTAGACTGCAACTCATTCATAGCATTTTTTTAATCTGACCTGATTGGATCTCATCTCTGTCCTTAGAGATTCTATTGTGACTAATACTTTATTCAAGCCTAGCTCTTGACTTTATGATTGCTCTCCTGAATTATTTCTCTGACATCTTGCTTATACCCATATCCATTAGTTCTGTGTCAGAGGACATTAAGGAAAAAAGAAACAAACAAGCAAAACTATATGAGGAATTAATAGTATGGTCACCATTGTAAGTAATATTCTATAATCCTATTTGAGGCTAAATTTAAGATTTTATGCACTTATTAGTATATTTTAGCCACATATGGATGTCTTTTTTTTTTTTTAAGATTTTATTTATTTATTTGACATACAGAGATCACAAGCAGGCAAAAAAGCAGGCAGATAGAGAGAAGGGAGGAATCAGGCTCCCTGCAGAGCAGAGAGCACGATGAGGGGCTCGATCCCAGGACCCTGGGATCATGACCCGAGCAGAAGGCAGAGGCCTAACCCACTGAGCCACCCAGGGGCCCGGAAAGAATAAAAAATAGGATTACATGACTAGGACGTAAATAGGTATATGTTGCATTACATCAGCATTTGGATTTAACCTGAAGATGAAAAACTAAATAAGTTCTAATTTCATTAGCCTTGATGTATTAGGTACTCCTAAACCTCTGAAAAATGTTTGCATTCTAACAGCTGCTTATTTATTGATAACATATTATTGTGTCAAGTGCTGTCCTGTGAACACCACGTGAATTATTTTGTTTCCAAATCCTTTGAGATGTTTTATATATGATCTACATTAAAAATGAAGATTTAGGGTGAAAAAAAGTTATACAGCTGGCCCAGCGGTGCACAGCTAAGTGATAGACTAATGCTTGCATTAAACTTGGTAGCTGGACAACAGCACCATTCTTTTAAGTACTATCTCACACTTTAAAATCCTCTCTGAAAATGCAAAAATATGCATTATAAATCTCACCATTTTTCAGTTTCTTGAAAATTCTGGTGATGGTAATCTCTTATACCGCACAGAGAAAAGCCCCTTCAATGGCTACCCAACATGTGAAGTGTGTCCCAAGTCTTACTTGTACATATAAGAGGGAGAGGAAGAGTAACTCTGGCTGACAAGGTAGAGAATGTTCCCCACTACTTATCAATCTTCAACATGGTCTCCAGGAAAAAAGTAAAGAAGCAAAAGTTTCCTTCTTGGGGCACCTGGGTAGCTCAGTGGGTTAAAGCCTCTGCCTTCTGCTTGGGTCATGATCCAAGGGTCCTGGGATCCAGCCCCACATTTGGCTCTATGCTCCGCAGGGAGCCTGCTTCCTCCTCCTCTATCTCTTTGAATGCCTCTTGCCTACTTGTGATCTCCGTCAAATAAATAAATAAAAATCTTAAAAAAAAAAAAGAAAGAAAGAAAGAAAGAAAGAAAGAAAAGTTTTCTCCTTGGTTTCCAACTGCAATTTAAGTTTCCCTGAAAGGTCATGACCCTATGGAATTGCTTCTCTGTTCTCACCAGGGTTTGGCAATTTCACATCAGTATGATTTTTCAAGATGCAGTTTCCTGTGGTTTGATTTAATCAAGTATTTGCAAAACTTTAATGTCTCCAACAAATTAAAGTTTTTTCTTTTCTCCTTTTCCAAATTCTTCTGGGTTTCCATTTGAAGACGCTTTCCATTCCCTTCATATTCAGGAATACAAAACTGTGCACTGGGATAAAATACAAGATCTCTGTGCAGCATTAAGACAATGTGCACATGTGCTTACTAAATACAAGAGCTGAGTCCTGGGATGAAGTACAACATAATCCACAAGGACCTGTAATGTGTTGGAAGTAGAGTAGCAACAGGTGCTTGTTAAAGATTAACACATTTTATGAATAATGTGCAAAGATGTATAGTCTAATCTGAAATCTACTTTTTATTCCTCAGTACTTAAGCTATATATGTCATCATTTTAAAACTAAAGGACACAATTTTTAAAGATTAAAGAACTTTTTCTCTTTTCCATTTTTTTGTTAAAAGAGAAGGAAAGGCAGGTCTGTATACTCTGAATCTAGGTAGCCCTGGGGTTGAAGCTTGAGGGAAACTTATACTTAGTTCATGATGTCCCTTCAGAGAGGGCACATACCCAGGAATCTGTTGTTCTACACACTCCTGTATCCTACCTATTTATTTTTATTTTTTTTAAAGATTTTATTTATTTATTTGGCAGAGAGAGAGATCACAAGTAGGCAGAGAGGCAGGCAGAGAGAGAGAGAGGAGGAAGCAGGCTCCCTGCTGAGCAGAGAGTCCGACGCGGGGCTCGATCCCAGGACCCTGGGACCACGACCCGAGCCGAAGGCAGCGGCTTAACCCACTGAGCCACCCAGGCGCCCCTATCCTACCTATTTTTATGTCTATTCACATCTGACAAAAAGAAGCAGTATTGAATTGATTCATCAGAAAAATGAACCTGCAGAAGCACTTTGACCGGTGGTATTGAGGGACAGGTGTTATTCCCCTGTGGTGTTAAGGAACAAGTATTATTATCTTTTCACTAACAGTTTAGAGAGATTCCCTGAGCAGAAGAACCATCTGACCAGGACCACATTCCTAGAGAAGCTGATCCTCTAAACACATGACTCAACAGCAGGACTCCAGCAATTATTTCTGGAACTCTGGACCCTACTTCAAACCACACTTGGCATCTTCCGCTTTATTCCATGCCCTGTTTTCTCCATCACTAATTACTTGATTCTGTTAGAGGAAATGAGAGCTGTAACACTGAAATAATAGTGTGAAGGTGGGGGAGACAGATAATATAACAAACATGCTATTTGTTCAAATATTAGGTGAAATTTCAAAAAACAGACTTACAAATCAAAAATGAGAGAGGATAGAGATAGAGACAGGCACAAAGAAATGTATGAAATGAGGGGAATTGGTCCAATTGGTCCAAATGTATGAAATGAGGGGAATTGATCCAATAAACCATTCTACCCTCAGATTTAAAATCTTGCCTTCATCATTTATTAATATACAAAATCTATACCAAGTTGCCAAAGATAGATGGCTTAATCTCTGGGCCATTTCTTCCATTCGTTAAAGTTCTTTATTAACAGGCCTACAGAAAAATGTTTACAAAGCAGAGCTTTATGGTATGTTCTGGTTTGTAGAAGATCCTGTCCCCTATCTCTATGTCCCTCACACTGGTTTTATTGCCAAGGATGTTCAAACATAGCTACACATACATACAAATTTAAGAATCAAGTTTATCAATTTTAATGAAAATATACTTTGTCATTCTGGTGAAGGGGTGTTATTAATTCATTATAGAAAATGGTATCTCAAAATCAGGGCCTTACTGGGCAGAGCCAGTCAAATTTACCAAAGGTCCACTACCTAGGTGAATATCCAGGGTGAGATAGAGTGAGTTACTGCTGGAGTTCTAGAATTTCAGGGAAAGAGGAGGTACTTTTGTATTTGCTTATTGTCTGATTAGAACACAGAAAGATTCTTCAGTCTTCTGACTGGGATTAATGATGGAGTCCATAAGATAAGAAATGAGGAAAGACTACTCAAACTTGGGACACAGATGTCACTGGTGACCTTGAAATGAGCATTTTCAGTGTTAGGTACTGAAGTATCCCTGGAAAATGTTTAAAGAGAATAGAAAGAATTGGATAACAGGCATCAAAGAGCCTCTTAGGTTTTGCTACAAAGAGGAGGAAATGAAATGGAGTAGTATGTGATAAAGGAAATAAGATCAAGGGAAGATTTCATTTTAAAAATAAAAGAATTGACAGACTGCTTCTTTGCTGAAGCAAATGATCCATCAGTAAGGAAAATACAGGTGAAATAAGAGATGCCTTTATGTAAGTAAAATGGAGGTGAGGCTCAGAACACAGATTGTAAAGTGATTGGTTGCCTTTGGATAGGAGGAAGGATTATGTGTTTATTGGAGATGGTAAGAAGGTGGTATATAATTGAACAGATGCTGGTAGATTGATAGTCATGACTGTGGAAATGTTCTTCTGATGATTTAATATTTCTCAGTGAAATAGGAAGCAAGTTCATCTAATGTTTTTCCATTAATTTCATGCTTGCAATAGTTTTTTAAGAAGATATTTTCTCCAAACTATGACACCATTTTACTCTATTTTGCTATGCAATTGTATCATGAATAGTACTGAAATGTTCAGTTCTTATAGAGAGAGAATCATATGATTTATAAGCTAACATTAGTAACAGCAAGTTCCTATAAAAAGGGAGTAAGATCAAAACTTGTTTCAGATGTTACTGTTAAGAAGTCAATCTGAGGGCTTTTAAGGGGCAAGGGGTGGGAGGTTGGGGGAACCAGTTGGTGGGTATTAGAGAGGGCAGGGATTGCATGGAGTACTGGGTGTGGTGCAAAAACAATTAATACTGTTATGCTGAAAATAAATAAATAAATAGATAAATTTAAAAAAAAGAAGAAGAAGAAGTCAGGCACTGGGGGTTCCTGGGTGGCTCAGTGAGTTAAAGCCTCTGCCTTAGACTCAGGTCATGATTCCAGGGTCCTGAGATTGAGCCCTACATTAGGTTCTCTGATCCCCAGGGAACCTGATTCCTCCTCTCTCTCTCTCTCTGCTTGCCTCTCTGCCTAATTTTGATATCTATCTATCTTTCTGTCAAATAAATAAATAAAAATCTTTTAAAAAATTGTTAAAAAAAAAAGAATACAGGCCCTGAACTCCGAAGTAATATGATTAACAAGAAAGCTATTTAATATGAATGAACTTATAAGAGTTAAGAGAAGAAATTTGCATTCAAACTGACAGGTACTAATTTCAACATAAATGGTAAAAACAGCTCTTACCTATTTAATAGAAGATGGAGCTTTTGGACCTACTTTTGACAGTAGAAAAATTCCCAAACAGAGTACAAACATTTGAGGCTAGGAATATCATTAAGATCCTTCCAGTTCTGTAATTCTAAAATTAAAACAGAAACATCATAATCCTAAATTTTTTACTTATAACCAGTTATTTATGCTGCCGTGGGCTTTTTGTTCTCTTTTGACATTAGGCAAAATGAAAACAAGTAAAATGAATCCAGGAATGAAGAGGCAGAGAATAACTAAGGGGAATGACCAGGGAAAAACATCAGGAGAGACTTGTTTACAAAGATGTGGAAACTTCACCTTAAGGAAGTAAAAATAGGAAAAAAAAAAAAAAAATGAGATGGAGCCAGCCAAGCAATAGCTCTGGGAAAGAGAACTTCAGCAGCAAGCAGAGTAAGAACAAACAAAAACATCAAACCAGGACTGGAATTATTGAAAATCAGACTTGAATTAATTAAAAAAAAAAAAGGAAGAGGAAAAATGGTTCCCAGAGTCTTCTAAAAACAAGGTTGGAGCAAATGTACTAGAGAATTAGGAAAAAACTTGATTATAGTATCTTAATCTGAATGGCACACATAAAAGATGCCATTGACTCTAGGGCGCCCAATGATTTGGAATGAATGGGACTTGCAGGAACTCATTATCCTTGTAGGAAAAATCTTTCCTTAGCACATAAGCCAATGACATCCAGTGCCACTCGTTTCATCAATTTCCTCATGGCATTTTTTACCTCAGCATTCCTCAGGGTGTAGATCAATGGATTTAACATGGGCACAACAATGGTAAAGGACACAGCCATTGCCTTGTCTATGGGGTAAGAGGCCACAGGCCGCACATATAGGAAAATGCATGGCACAAAGAACAAGATGACCACAGTGAGGTGGGAGCCACAGGTGGAAAGGGCTTTGTGCCGCCCTTCAGAGCTACAAGACCTCAGGGAGCAGAGGATGACCACATAGGAGGTGATGAGGATAAGGAAGATGGTCACACACATCACCCCACTGTTGAGGATGACTAAGAGACCGAGGGTGTGCGTGTCCATGCAGGCCAGTTTCAACAAGGGAAACAAATCACACATAAAGTGATCAATGACATTGGGGCCACAGAAGGGTATCTGATACATGAAGAGAAGCTGTATTGCTGCGTGGAAAACTCCCCCCAGCCCGGCCCCTCCCAGCAGCAGATAGCACATGCGAGAGGTCATGATGGTCATGTAGTGCAGGGGCTTACAGATGGCCACATAGCGGTCATAGGCCATCACGATGAGAAGGATGATCCCCACACCACCAAAGAAATGTTCCGCAAAGAGCTGAGTCAGGCAGCCTTCTAATGAGATGGTAGTGGTCTTGGAGAGAGAGTCCACAATCATCTTCGGGGCAATGACAGAAGAGTAGGTGGCATCCATGAGGGACAAGCAAGTAAGGAAGAAATACATAGGTGATCTCAGACTCTGATTTGTGATCACAGTTACCACAATGAGTAGGTTTCCCAACACTGTGGACACATACATGGTTAGAAACACAGCAGAGAGTATTTTCCGCAGCTCTGGGTTCTCTGTAATGCCCAAAAGAATGAATTCAGTCACATTGTTTGGATTCTTCATTTACTATGGGCTGATATAAGCACACCACTCTGAGATAGAAAATCTACAAAAGAATATTGTTTTTAATTAGTAATCACTAAGTGTGTTGGACAAGTTTTACACTGTGTCTCAGACCCTCTTGACCTGCTTTTTTTCTCCAGCCACTAATATGGCCACCAGTTGCTAACAGTATAATCTCATAACAGCTCCATTTTATTTGATCCCAAATGATACAGGGAAAGTACCCCTCCAGTAGTAAAGTTCTTCTGGCTCTGGATACTTAGCAGAGGCTGTCTGCCCTTGGGTGGAAACACATTGGAGACAACTTTAAATGGGAATATAAAATAAGGTTCTCTTAGGCTCCTCTAAAACCCAAAGACACACTCTTCATATTATCCCTTTTACTAAACTAGGTACACAGCTTCCAGGACACTGTTTGCAGTCTACAATATAGGCTAACCCCAATCTATAGCCCAAGAACTTCGATACAATTTTAGTAGCTCTAATAAAGTAGAAGGAACATAGTCTCAGAATCAGGAGAGCTGGGTTTTATTTCAAATTATTCCTCTAAGTCCTAGAGTGTGTTGTGACACTGTTCAGCATTCCAGGCCTCCATTTCCTCATCTAGAGAAGAGACATTTATGGTAGATGACTGGTAAGTTGGGGGTTCAAAGAAGCCAACTAACGGACTCTGTCCCTCTCAAAGACAACAGTTCAGAAATACCTGCATGAAATTTTCACACTTCCAAACAGATGTCCAGTGAGCCATCTTAGGACTTAAGGTATTAAAAATCACAATACATTATTATAGATAATAATGCTTGTTCTGTCTAAAGTCTATAAATTCATCACAGTTCTTATCGGCCACTAATACATACCTCAATCAGACATTCAAGACTTTACCCATAGAAATCACCTCACTTTATATTGAAGCCGAATGAAAACTTCCAGACTATCTTTATGAAGCCAGCATTACCCTGAACCCCAAACCAGGCAAAGATCCTACCAAAAAGGAGACTTTCAGACCAGTATCACTGATGAATATGGATACTAAAATTCTCAACAAGATCCTAGCAAACAGGATCCAACAGCACATTAAAACTACATTTAAAAAAAAAAAAAAAAACTTCATTGAGATATCATCTTACACCAGTTAGAATGGCCCAAATTAGCAAGACAGGAAACAACATGTGTTGGAGAGGATGTGGAGAAAGGGGAACCCTCTTACACTGTTGGTGGGAATGCAAGTTGGTGCAGCCTCTTTGGATAACAATTTGGGTATTCCTCAAGAAATTAAAAATAGAACTTCCCTATGACGCTGTCATTGCACTCCTGGGTATTTACTCCAAAGATACAGATGTAGTGAAAAGAAGCCCCATCTGTACCCCAATGTTTATAGCAGCAATGGCCACGGTCGCCAAACTGTGGAAAGAGCCAAGATGCTCTTCAACAGATGAATGGATAAGGAAGATGTGGTCCATATACACTATGGAGTATTATGCCTCCATCAGAAAGGACGAATACCCAACTTTTGTAGCAACATGGACGGGACGAAGAGATTATGCTGAGTGAAATCAGTTAAGCAGAAACAGTCAATTATCATCTGGTTTCACTTATTTGTGGAGCATAACAAATAGCATGGAGGACATGGGGAGTTAGAGAGAAGGTAATTGGGGTAAATTGGAAGGGGAGGTGAATCATGAGAGACGATGGATTCTGAAAAACGATCTGAGGGGTTTAAAGTCGTGGGAGGGTGGGAGGTCGGGGTACCAGGTGTTGGGCATTATAAAGGGCATGGATTGCATGGAGCACTGGGTGTGGTGAAAAAATAATGATACTGTTATGCTGAAAATAAATAAATAAATGAAAATGACCTAGAAAACTAAAAAAACAAACAAACAAACAAACAAAAAAGATTACTCACCATGACCAGGTGGGATTCATACCTGGGTTACAAGGATGGTTCAATATTCACAAATCAATCAATGTGATAGAACAAATTAATAAGAAGATAGAAAAACCACATGGTCCTCTCAATTGATGCAGAAAAAACTCAATTGATGCAGAAAAAAATCAAAATCCAGTATCCGTTCCTGATTAAAATGCTTCAAAGTATAGGGATAGAGGAAACATTCCTGAACTTTATCAAATCTATCATGAAAGGCCCACAGAAAATATCATAGTCAATGGGAAAAAGCTTGCATCCTTCCTATTGAGATCAGAAACATGACAAGGATGTCCACTCTCACAACTCTTGTTCAACATAGTACTAGAAGTCCTAGCAACAGCAATCAGACAACGAAGAGAAATAAAAGGTATCCAAATTCGCAATGAACAAGTCAAACTCTCTCTATTCGCAGACAACATGATTCTTTATATTGAAAATCCAAAAACTCCACCCCCAAACTACTAGAACTCATACAGCAATTCAGCAATGTGGCAGGATACAAAGTCAATATACAGAAATCAGTGGCTTTCTTACACACTAACAATGAAAATACAAAAAGGGAAATTAGAGAATTGATTCCATTTCCTATAGCACCAAGAACCATAAGATACCGGGGAATAAACCTAACCAAAGAGGTAAGGGAACTGTACTCAAAGAGCTACAGAACACTCATGAAAGAAATTGAAGAAGACACAAAAAGATGGAAGACCATTCCATGCTCTCGGATCGCAGGAATAAACATTGTCAAAATGTCTATACTGCCTAGAGCAATCTATACTTTTAATGCCATTCCGATCAAAATTCCACCTGTATTTTTCAAAAGCTGGAGCAAATAATCCTAAAATTTGTATGGAATCAGAAGAGACCCTGAATCACTAAGGAAATGTTGAAAAAGAAAAATAAAACTGGGGGCATCATGTTACCTGATTTCAAGCTTTACTACAAAGCTGTGATCACCAAGACAGCATGGTAATGGCATTAAAACAGACACATAGACCAGTGGAACAGAGTAGAGAGTCCAGATATGGACCCTCAACTTTATGGGCAAATAATCTTTGACAAAACAGGAAAAAATATACAGTGGAAAAAAGACAGTCTCTTCAATAAATGGTGCTGGGAAAACTGGATAGCTATATGTAAAAGAATGAAACTCGACCATTCTCTTATACCATACACAAAGATAAACTCAAAATGGATAAAAGACCTCAACGTGAGACAGGAATCCATCAGAATCCTAGAGGAGAACATAGGCAGTAACCTCTTCGATTTCAGCCACAGCAACTTCTTTCAAGATATGTCTCCAAAGGCAAAGGAAACAAAAGTGAAAATAAACTTTTGGGACTTCATCAAGATCAAAAGGTTCTGCACATCAAAGGAAACAGTCAAGAAAACAAAGAGGCAACCCACGGAATGGGAGAAGATATTTGCAAATGACAGTACAGACAAAAGGTGTATTATATCCAGGATCTATAACGAACTCCTCAAACTCAACACACACAAAACAGACAATCATAAAAAAAAAAAAATGGGCAGAAGATTTGAACAGACACTTCTCCAATGAAGACATACAAATGGCTATCAGACACATGAAAAAATGTTCATCATCACTAGCCATCAGGGAGATTCAAATTAAAAGCACATTGAGATACACCAGTTAGTATGGTCAAAATTAGCAAGACAGAAAACACCATGTGTTGGAGTGGATGTGGAGAAGGGGAACCCTCTTACACTGTTGATGGGAATGCAAGCTGGTGAGCCACTTTTGAAAACAGTGTGGAGTTTCCTCAAGAAATTAAAAATAGAGCTTCCCTATGACCCTGCAATTGCACTCCTGGGTATTTACCCCAAAGATACAGATGTAGTGAAAAGAAGGGCCATCTGTACTCCAGTGTTCATAGCAGCAATGGCCATGGTCGCCAAACTGTGGAAAGAACCAAGATGCCCTTCAACGGACAAATGGATAAGGAAGATGTGGTGCATATACACTATGGTGTATTATGCCTCCATCAGAAAGGATGGATACCCAACTTTTGTATCAACATAAACGGGACTGCAAGAGATTATGCTGAGTGAAATAAGTCAAGCAGAGAGAGTCAATTATCATCTGGTTTCACTTATTTGTGGAGCATAACAAATGGCATGGAGGACAAGGGGAGATGGAGAGGAGAAGGGAGTTGAGGGAAATTGGAAGGGGAGGTGAACCATGAGAGAATATGGACTCTCGAGAACAATCATAGGGTTTTGAAGGTGCGGGGTGGGTGGGAGGTTGGAGGAACCAGGTGGTGGGTACTAGAGAGGGCAGGGATTGCATGGAGCACTGGGTGTGCAAAAACAATGAATACTGTTACTCTAAAAAGAAATTTTAAAAAATTAAAAAAAAAAAAAAGAAATCACCTCACTTTTTTTTTATATGTTCCTTCACAGCCATCAAATCCACTTCTTACTACCAGAGCACACACCCTGTTCTCTCTAGTACAGTGAGAAGCCATGGGTTCAGAGCAAGTAGACTTCACTCTCTGTCCCACTTATGATACTTACTTCAATCCTGCAAAAATTAAACAGTGTAATAGTGGTTAAAGTTAGTATGTGTTGTAAAGTTATTTTCAGATACTGTGCTAAGAGCTTCATGATTTCCTCTTTTATGTCCCACTAAAGACTTATGAGACGTGGAATGGTATTATCTTGATTCTCTGATGCGGTGGATAATGCTAGGAGAGCTTGTGAACTTTGGGTGAGTCTGTGAGCAAATCCATAGCACAAGCTACTAACCATCATCTTCTACAGCCTCTCTAAGAATTATATACCCTGCCTCACAATAGTTTCATGAGCATCAAAAGAAGTACCAGCATGAGAATATTTGGGAAAGACTAACAAAATTTTCATGATTATTTTCTATTCTTCTAAACTCCTGACTTCCTCCTGCCTCTGTGTATGCCATCTGTTGTCAAGAAATCCATTCTACTTCCTCCAGCCTTACTTCCTTTCCAGTGTCCCTTTCACCATCAC
>NC_081557.1:15150704-15167167 GCF_022355385.1 Mustela nigripes
ATCACACAGCTTTAAAAATTTTGCTGATACATTTCACATACATCTAGGCATACCCTACAACCCTCAAGAGCAAGGAATTGTCAAACGCGCACACTTGACCCTGAAAAATCAATTAATAAAACAAAAAGGGGGAATATGGGCCACCTACAAGTCCCCTAAGGACAAACTCAATACCTCTCTCTTTACTTTAAATTTTTTGGTCATGGACGCAATAGGACGATCGGCAGCAGATCGCCACTCGCGTCAGGAGGTCAATCTCAATGACTGGGTAAAATGGAAATACATTCTGACAGGACTATGGAAGGGTCTGGACCTGGTCCTATGATGGGTCCGTGGTTCCGTTTGTGTTTTCCCTCAGGACCAGCCGACTCCGGTTTGGGTTCTAGAATGCCTGAAACGACGAGTACATTCAAATTCTCTCTACCAGTTGTATCCAGCCCTTATCGGGCATATGCATCACATCTAACTTGTATTCTAATCTCTCCTGAGCAGCGAACCTCTCCCGAGAATTATCTTAGATGCTCAATGGCACCTGGTCAGCCAAATTCCACAATCTGACAGCCTCCCTCCAGATGGAGATTCTGCAGATCAATGCCATGAGAGTCAACCCTCTCACGGCCTCCCAATTCCTACAAACTATGCAGGCAGTGGTGGCTTTTGGGAAATCCTGGTTTGGGACTATTGCACTCGGCTGTATTGTGCTCCTCATCCTCCTCCTGGCGCTGCGTTGGATAAGGGCCCTCCAACGCACATTAGCCAGGACCGGCAGGCTGTACATCAAGCCTTGGTAGTCACAGAGCATGGTAGCTCACCCCAAGTATGGCTTAGCATGCTGGACTGGTAGTCAATGACAGGTAATGAGGACGATAACGGTGTACCAACCTAAGACAGAAGCTGCAGCATGCTTTGCAGTATTTGATGATGGGTAAGGACACAAGTTGATGGTCCCAACCTAAGACAGGCACGGTCCCTTATCCATACAAATAAATAAAGAAGGGAGAGCGGTCAGGGTCACGCCCCCAAGATGGCGCCAGTCGCACCCCTAAGATGGCGCCACAGCAGTACGGACAGCCTAAAAAACATCCGCCCTGGCCACAGGTGACCTCGAGCTCGTCAAATGCGCACCGTATGCCACCACTGCCTACAAGCCCCAGATACCTCCTGTTCACGTGAACACCTCTGTGATTGGCTGTATACTCCCTGTTCACGTGAACATCTCTGTGATTGGCTGTTATGCCCTATATAAGGCAGGGGAACTTCCCCGCAAGGGGAGGAGAAAGATCGACCAGGAAATAAACAAGAGCTTGTGCATCTACCTGTGTGTGTGTTGCGTCATCTTTGCCGGCAGGGAGAGCGCAACAGCTAATAATACATTATATGTTAATAAAAATTAAAAATTAAAAGAAACTTAAGGTTGAAATCCTACAAAGATATCTTTTCTGAACACAGTAGAGTGAAACAAAACCAATAGCAGAAGGAAAACTGAAAAATTCACAAATACATGGAAATTAGATAACACATTATTGTACAACCTTTGTGTCCAAGAAGAAATAAAAAGCAGACTTAAAAATATGTCAAAACAAAATAACTTTAAACTACAGACTAAAACCTATATGATGCAGCAAAAGCAATACTAAGACAAAAATTTGTAGCAATGAAAACCTACATTTAAAAAGATCTTAAGACACCGACACTATGCTTCAAGAAAGAAAGAAAAAAAAAAAACTAAGTCCAAAGTTTCCAGAGGAAGGAATAATTAAGAGGACAGTGGAAATCAATGAAGTGGAGACTAGGAAAACAATAGAAAAATATCACTCAAACCAAGAGTAGTTTTTAAAGTAAAACAAAATTGTCAAACTTTAGCTGGTCTAAGAAGAGATCACACATGGAACAAAGGACATTAAAACTCATGCCACAGAAATAAAAGGATTATAAGACACTACTCCAATTATATGCTAAAAAGGTTGGTTAACCTGGAAGAAATAGATAAATTCCTAGGAACATAGAATCTATCAAATCTGACACATGAGGAAATATATAACCTGAACCGATCAATAATGAACAAGAAAACTAAATTCATAAGGAGAAACCTCTGAAGAGAGAAAAATCCCAAGACTAGAGGGCTTCACTGGTAAAATCTACAACACAACATTTAAGGAGAATAAATGCCACTCCTCAAAAACGTCTAAAAATTGCAAAGGAAAAACACACCTGAACTTCCTTTATAAGGTCAGAATTACTGTTACAAAGAAAGAAAGAAAGAACAAAAGAAAGAAAGAAAGAAGGAAGGAAGGAAGGAAAGGGAGAGAGAGAGAGAGAGAGAGAATAAAAGAAAAGAAATACATAGAAATAAACTAAACTAAAAAATTTAAAAGATTTGCAAACTGAAAACAACAAAACATTTATGAAAGAAAACTAAAACAAAAAAAAAAGCGCAAATAAATGGAAAGACATAATGTCTTTCTAAAATGTGGGAATCAATGTTGTAAAGATGTTCATACTATCCAAAGCAATCTAGAGTCTGTATAATCCCTATCGAAATCCAAATCCAATGTTGACTTTTTCAAGATGATTTGGTGCAGAATTTCGACCAGCTCCTCAACACCCCAGAAGCTGAGGGAGAAAAGACTGTACCGGAGCCTCCTTTCAGTAGTTTTTTCATCCTCTACCTCTGAATGTCTTTATGTATAATGTTTGGCTCAGTGGGATTTTTTTCAACCCCTACCATGTGGAAATACTGTTCTTTACTGTAAATCTGCACAATTCCTTCTGTGAGCTATAGAGAAAAAAGCTATATTCCCATGAACAAATCATGAGAATCCTTCATCTCGATACACACACCAAAGGAAATTGATCGATCTATGGATCATAAATTATCCAATCTCTGATATCTGAGAATTCTGCCATATGAGCCTCCATTGTTGCAACTAATAAAAATGCCAGTCTTCCAGAGTTACATAGCACATAACCTTGAAAACTGGCATTTCTATTCTCAGGACCACTATAAACTTAGAACAGTGACATGTTCAGAGAGAAGTCCATCCTCTGAACTCTGACCTATGCCTAAACCACCCCCACCCTGTGCCAGGCTCAAAAATGTCAAAATGAGCAGCAAAGCCCTATCAGGAAGCTTTCCTACTTGTCTTAACAAAACCTCACCCTAATCTATAGCCACAGACACATGTCTCACCAAAGCACACCCCCATTTCTAAAACTGGCTTCTAATGATATTTGTGAGTACCAAGGGGGAGTAAGCAAAAAAACTGTGACTGAAGCTTCCAGCAAAGATTCCAACAGGACCAATTACTAATCCTCTGAGGAGTTAAGAGGTCAATGCACTATCAAATCCTGCACTTCATGAAAGTCTATTTAAATATTTCTCTAGAGTCTATGAAGAAAGAATTACAGGACATTTAAGTAAATGAGAGAGGCAGAGCATGTACCAACAAGCTTAAGATTCATAGAGGAGACATGCTCTCAATCTCAGCAGATTAAAAGTGGGAATTAAAAGAATTCTCTCCACACTACTCTTGGACTTGCTGGGAAACATAAATTTGGCAAGATTTGAAAAACATATATATATATCCAATCAAGCGGTTGCGCTTCTACATGTTATAGTTCTATACACTCGCTTTTTTGATGAATTTTTTGTTCCATTATTCTTACTTTAGATTGAATGTACTTCTGATCTTTGAAAAACATATGTATTATGAAGACGCATTTATACTTTCAAAGGAGGCCAAGAAAGTAAGTAGAAATTTATCCTAAAGTATTGAAGTTTCCTAACTAAAACAGCTCATTTTCTGGGTAAATTCTGACTGATAATGGGAACTAAAGTAGACTAAAATGACCAAGACTGGGAGAGTTCTCAGAAGGAGAATTCCAGTGACCCACTTGTTAGTTCTCAAAGTATATTTGCAGCTATGGGGCTATGCTCTCAGGGGAAGAAAACAATGACTGGGTGCCATGTAAAAACACTGGAATCCACAACCAAATAGATCCAGGTCAGTAATAACTCAATCTTTTTCCACAAACTTTAAACAGATTAACTTAATTTTCACAAATTACTTTTACTGAATAGTTTTTATAGCTAGATTCTGTGAAATGAAGTAAACCTTTTTCTCTTAATATGAATTTGAACATGATGACATGAAAATACCAGTAAAATGTTATCTGTAATGCTGCCACACAAGATGCTGTTGAGAACAACTAAGGTCTCTTTTTAAAAATTGTTGTTAATGTATATGTAGAAGTAGATTGCTTTGGTAGGTTTCTATATGTGATTAGTTCAAGTTGGCTCCCCTTTTGGTGACTTATGTTGCCACACTGAAGTTAGAATTAGTGGAGTAAATCTATTAGGGATGATGAAGCACATAGTTCCCACCTATAGCAGCCATGGATAGAGAAGAAACTAAAGAGACTGAGCTTTCTGAAAAACAAAAGATACTTTCCTCACTTTTATTTCTTTAATATTTTATTTATTTATTTGAGAGAGAGAGAGAGAGTAAAGCACAGTGGAGGGCAGAAGGAGAAGTAGACTCCCTGCTAAGCAGGGACCCCAATGCTGGACTCAATCCAAGGACTCAGTCCTGGGACTTCAGGATCATGACTTGACTGACTGAGGCACCCAAGCACCCCTCTTCACCTTTACTGGAGCTGAAAGGTCATGATGCTGACTGCTGACTTCTGTGTCCAGAATCTTTTGAGGAAACATAAGTTTTAACATTTTCAGCAGGGATAGGGAAAGGAGAAAGAAAAGGGTAGAAGGAATTAAATATCCTATGATCATGTGTAAGATATACTCACTATTGAAAATCCCTATACAGATCATTCAAAAAAAGAATATATTCTTGTATATATTCAATTTTTCAAACAATCAGAAATGAAACTTTTAAGTTCATCTCACTTGATTAAACTTAGTGTCAAAAGAAAAACTTCTATTATCTTAGATAACATTTTTCCCAAAACAATAGGAAATTCAAAAATTTCCCAAACAATAGGAAACTTCGTGATTCATTTCATTCCATTTTTAATATATGGCTATGCTTATTAATTATTATTATTAATAATTACTAATTATTATTAATAATACTTATTAATCTATTTCAGAGGTGGGATATGGGTGACAGTAAGCTCCCAAATGTCTTCATGTTAATGCCTTGCTAGAGAGAAAAACAACCTTAACTTGACAAAGGGAAAGCCTCCAGGATCCTCTGAGTCTTTAACATAAGAAAATCTTTTTAAAACCTCCTTTCTCCTTACCTCCTCCACTGCCCAAGTATACAAGCAGCCGCCCCTCAGAACGCTGGTGCAACAGTTCTTTCTGCACACAGGACTTGTGCCCGTGCTTTAATAAAACCACCTTTTCAGCACCAGATCATTATTCTATGTGACGAAAGTCCAGTTGCACAGAAAATTAACTTAAGAACTACTGAGGAGTTTTCAGTGAACGTTGGACCGCTTCCATTTCTGTGTCCAAAGATGTGAGAAGAGTGAGTGTGTATGAGCCTTGTAGAGTCAGATACAATATCCAGGGCAGTGGAGTGAATGCAGATCAAAGAGCTGTTATAAAGATGGGCCCTTAGATCCTGAAGGGGAAACATACCATCTGCAGGTCTGTTTCTCAGTGTGCATGTGCATTCATTTGACAGAAAGGAATCCTAGCTCAAAAAGCACTGCTGGTGTAGATATAGGAAGGATAGCACTTTCCTATCTGCTGTACATTTCACATTTTAAAGAATATTGTGTTCATATGCCCATAAATATTCATGTCAATAGGCGATTATAACCTTAGAATAATTGCTATTGATGAAATCTGTACCAAAAGCAGAGGGAAAAGAGCCATCCATAAGATTTTAGAGCCAGAGCTTTGAAGTCAATCAGGAGTCAACCATCATAATAACACTTTCCTTTTATTCTGGTGTTTGAAACATATTGTCATTATAAAATTTATATGAGTAAGAGAAACTTAACCTCTATCTATCTCTATCTATTCTCTTTTATAACAGTCTCCAAAGTGGTTGAGGTGAGTGGAAAGTGTGGCTTCAGCAACCCCAGAGGCCAGGACTAAAGAGGTGATGGAAGATTTCAGTGTTGAATTCAAAATACTACTCAGAAATTGTGATCTTTCCAGATGAACCAGAGGCTCATAACTAAAGCTGACTTCATGGAAAGGAAGAGCAATGTGACAGAATTCATTCTGCTGGGCCTGTCCCAGAATCCACAACTAAGGAAATTGCTATTTGCTGTGCTTTTAATCACCTACTTGATCACACTGGCAGGTAATCTTCTCATCTCCATCACCATCTTCATCAGCCCAGCCCTGGGATCTCCCATGTACTTTTTTCTGTCCTATTTATCCATTATAGATGGTTTCTACTCTTCATCCATAGCACCCAAAATGATCTTTGACTTGCTCTCTGACATGAACACCATATCCTTCAATGGCTGCATGACTCAGCTCTTTGCTGAACATTTCTTTGCGGGAGCTGAGATCATCTTATTAATTGCCATGGCCTATGACCGCTATGTAGCCATCTGTAAGCCCTTGCATTACACGACCATCATGAGCCAATTTGTCTGTGCTTTCTTGGTGGGAATGGCTGTGATTTTAGGTTTTATTCATGGAGGGATACAGGTTCTGTTCATGGTCCAGTTACCATTCTGTGGCCCCAATGTTATTGATCATTTTATGTGTGATTTAATACCTCTCCTGGAACTAGCGTGTACAGACACTCACACTTTGGGGCCCCTGATTGCTGCCAATAGCGGGTCACTATGTCTGCTCATTTTTTCTATGCTGGTTGCTTCTTATATTGTCATCCTGCGCTCCCTGAGGACTAAAAGCTCTGAAGGGCGTCGCAAAGCCCTGTCTACCTGTGCTTCTCATGTCACTGTTGTCATCTTATTCTTTGTACCTTGTTCATTCCTGTATCTGAGACCCATGACCTCCTTCCCTGCTGACAAAGCTGTGACTGTGTTTTGTACCCTAGTCACTCCCATGTTGAACCCATTGATCTACACCCTCAGAAATGCAGAAGTGAAAAATGTCATGAAGAAACTCTGGAGGCAAATAACAAAAATTGGTGATAATGAATCTTGGGATTAGAGTATTTACATTAAAATATCTACTGAATATTTAGAGAGATTTATTCCCCTTCTTACTTGATTTAATGTGCGACAGTCAATTGTCCTGTTTGGATCCATTTTCTTCAGGATCATATATTTTATGGGCAAGGTCAACATATCCACCCAGGAATAGTAGGCACAGTGCATAGAGCCCACATAATTCTAGGATTCCTTGAAATGCTTAGTTTCTTTTAAAATAAGAAGATAAAATTGAATATAATCCAAATCCAAGTTGAAGTATGTCATTGTTATACCAATGCATTCATAAAATATGATCTTTAATAATTTTTATGGAGAAGGACTCATGAGGTCAAAGTAGGAAGGGGCCACAAAAGTCATAATGTTTCCCTGATTGTTGTTATGAAATGGTTCTGCCGCAATATTTTTAATACTCTCTACATCCGGCACTACAGCTAGAATGAAGTTTTATTTTATAAGAGGAAAAATTCTATATATGCAATATTGTATAGAAAACCAGTGAGTCTTGAAGAAGTACTTCCATCCAAATATACTTTTTCTGGGCGCCTGGGTGGCTCAGTGGGTAAGCCGCTGCCTTCGGCGCAGGTCATGATCTCAGGGTCCTGGGATCGAGTCCCGCATCGGGCTCTCTGCTCAGAAGGGAGCCTGCTTCCCTCTCTCTCTCTGCCTGCCTCTCCGTCTACTTGTGATCTCTCTCTATCAAATAAATAAATAAAATCTTTGAAAAAAAAACTAATATACTTTTTCTTATCTTCCTGAATTTGAGAGGTTAATAAATATGCCTGCACTACAGCAAATACAGTAAAGCATTCTTTACTTCTCGCAGTCCCAATAAGAGAACACTTACACACAAAGGTACATTTTAAAACTTCCATCACCACCATTCCCTGCAGTATACAATTGTCTGCAGAAGAATAAGAGGCAGAATTGACTGATGCAAAAGAAATATAACTGATCAAATTTGTAGATTTAAGGCAGAAAACAACTGTATGTCAAAGTTGTGTTTTAAATGGAATATTACTAAGCCATCAGAAAGGACGAATACCCAACTTTTTCATCAACATGGTTGGAACTGGAAGAGATTATGCTGAGTGAAATAAGTGAAGCAGAGAGAGTCAATTATCATATGGTTTCACATTTGTGGAGGGTAAGGAATAACATGGAGGATATTAGGTAAGGAAAGGAAAAGTGAAGGGTAGAAGCAGAGGGGAAGACCAACCATGACAGACTATACACTCCAAGAAACAAACTGAGGGTTTTAGAGGGGTGGAGAATGGGGGGATGGTGTCTGGTGGTGGGTATTTGGGAGAGCATGTATTGCATGGGGCACTGAGTGTTATATGTAAACAACCAATCTTGGAACAATACATGAAAAGCTAGTGATGTATTTTGTAGTGACTAATATAATTAAATAAATAAATAAATAAATAAATAAATTTTAGACATAAGTCTGTGTCACAAAACTGAACAACAAAGACCACACATCTAGATTACAGAAAATAATTCATAATATTTATATAAGGAAATTCAAAGATAATTCAGAAATACACACTTTGAAGTCAGAGATTAAAAGCTTTGGATCAACCAGATTTGATTACTCATCTTGTCTACTGCATTAATTACCCTTGTCAATGTAACCGTTGTGCTTCATCTCTCTACTGATTTTTTCAACCTGTAAAATGGAAATAGCATTCCATACTCTCAGGCTGTAAAAATTAAACAATTTAGATTGAAAAAAATGAATCAGCTAAAAACTAGTGATATTGCTCAGATTTGGTTATAGCTTTCAGAGATGTCACCAGCACAGAAAGTAAGCCAGGGTCAATGGTTGCTGATAAGAGGAGCCCCAGAACACCACTACCAGCCATCATTCACTAACCATGATCACAGGAAGACCAAACATCTAGGCCAGCCTCACTGTACTTCAAATGTCATAAAAGGCATCTGTATATGAGTAGCAACTGCATAGCAGTGAGTTTTCTCATCAAGGAATCTAATGGGAACTGTGAACAGATCTCTGGACACTAAAAGCCAGCCCCCCACCAACTCCCTAGTCTGCGACACAAATGCCTTTAAACATTACTGCAATAACCAATCAAGGAGCTGGCTGGAACAACCATGACATGTCTGAGCAGAACTTATTTCAAAAGCTCTCACTAATGATGAATTCCCCTTCTGCTGCTCTCAAGGGAGGAAAAGGGAGACCCACTGCAGTGCCAGAAACCAACAGACCTATCTCTACATAGAGCTTGGGTTTCCTGAAGAAGAGCTCAGAAACTTGTCTTCAGAGAGTGATTTCACAACCAGGGATTGAATATCATGTGATGTTGACATTTCTCATGTTCTCAGGACTTTAGATCAGATTATATCCAACTGTACATGAAGGCCTTTTAAAAATATATGTTGTCCCGCGTGCCTGGGTGGCTCAGTTGGTTTACCGACTGCCTTCGGCTCAGGTCATGATCCTGGAATCCCTAGATCGAGTCCCACATCAGGCTGCCTGCTTGGTGGGGAGTCTGCTTCTCCCTCTGACCCTATCACTTCTCATATATATGTTGTCCCAAAACAAGCAAACAAACTCAAGTAAGAGAACAAAGTGCTGGTTACCAGTGGTGGATGCCAGAGGTGGTTGTGGGGAGAAGAGTGAAATAGGTAAAGGAGATTAAAAGGTACACACTTCACTATAAAATAAATACATCAAAGAGTTAAAAAGTATAGCATAAGGAATATAATCAATAATACTGTAATACTGTTGTATGGTGACAGATGGGTGACTACAATTACCTTGGTGAGCACTGAATATCAAATCCCTACATGGTACAGGTCAACCTTGATAACATATTTTTCCAGTGTGTTCCAAACCTTGATATAACTGAATCCATTAATTTTTCCTGTTTCTCATACCATTGCATCTATTTAATGTGCTCCTCTTCAACCAGAAATTACATATATACTTTTAAAAAAATCTTTATTTTATTTGAAGGCATTAATGCACTCTATTCTTTCTTTTCCTTTTTTTTTTCTTTTTTTTCTCTTTTTTGGTGATCGTATGAATAATATCCAACCATAGGTAATTACAAGAAGGGATGTGCATTTGTAAAACTGTATTTGGGGATATGAATGAGTGTATGCATGAATGTGTGTACACATATGTCTGTGTGTCAGTCAGACTGTGTAGAGACAATGTGTTCATTATAACTAACAATAAGGCACAACTTTAGGTCTGAGTTTAACTGCCTGGAGTTGCCTTTAGTCTCAAAGAAAGTAACCCTTTCAGAAATGATTTGCTTGATCAGAACTCATCTGCCACAATTGCAATCCCTGTGCTATTCATAGACAAATCTATTATCCAGATACCAAAGTGGATTTACGAACAAATGAACAATGTGACAGAATTCATCCTGCCTTGCCTGACACAGAACCCAGATGTGCAGAAACTCTAGTGTACTGTGTTTATAATCATCTACTTTCTCACTGGGGCAGGCATCATATACTCCTTGACATGACAATCAAATCCAGCAGAGCCCTGGGCTCCCCTATGTATTACTTTCTATCTTTTTTGTCCTTTGTAGACAGCTGCTGCTCTTCTACCATGGCTCTCAAAATGATACTTGACTTACTCACGGAAAAGAAAACTGTCTCCTTCAGTGTGTGCATGACTCAGCTCTTTGCAGAGCATTTCTTTGGAGGAGTGGAGATCATCCTGCTCACAGTGATGGCCCTCGACTGCTACCTGGCCATCTGCAAGCCCCTACACAACAGGATTGCAAAGAACAGGCAAATGTGTGGCCACCTGGTATTATAGGGATTTCTGCCTCACATGATAGGAGCAAAAGCATCCAGGAAAAAAGAGAGAGTTAATGATAATTGAATAAGCAAGACAAAAAGTCTACAAATCCAAATTGGAAAGTCAGTATTTAGAACACTTGCAGATCAATGCAATGGGAATTAATCTGAGATAAAGACTGAATACCATTCTACGAGAAAAAACTCAAAGAAAAGGAGATCCAAATTTGATCCAAGACAAAAGTTCTGCAAAAGAATGAGAAAATCATGAAAGCATAACAATACCAAAAAATCAACAAAATACAAAGGAATGAAGAAAGGAAGGAAGGAAAAAAAAGGAGAGGAGAACTACAAGACACACAGAAAACAAAATGGCTAGACTAAGTCCTTATCTATAAATAATTATTTTATATGTAAATGGGTTAAACTCCCCAGCCAAAAGACTTAGAGTGGCTAAATGGATTTTTTAAAATCCCATTCTATGCTCTCTGCAAGAGACTTACATAAGATTTAAGGACACACATTGTCTCAAAGTAAAGTGCTAAGAAACAGTTATTCTATGCAAATGGCAACTAAGAGAGGGCAGGAGGGCAGGACTATACCTATGTCAGATGAAATAGACTCTAAAACAAGAACTGTCACAAATAAGAACTTTATATAATCATAAAATGGTCAGTTTACCAGCAAGATATAATAATTATAAATATTTATACACCCACCATCAGAATACCTAAATACATCAAGCGGACATTAACAGATACAAAGGCAGAAATAGACAACAATACATTAATAGTAAGAGATTTCAATATTCTACTTTCAATGATGGATAGAACATATATAGACAAAAAATCAATAAGAAACCAGTAGACTTCAAAATCCTGATTGTTTTATAGGAATCTGAGGGTTTTGAAGGGGCAGGGGGGTGAGAGGTTGGGGGAACCAGGTGGTGGGTATTGGAGAGGGCACGGATTGCATAGAGCACTGGGTGTAGTGCAAAAATAATGAATACTGCTTCGCTGAACAAATAAAAAGTTAAAAAAAAAAAAAAAGAAAAGAATCCAGTGGACTTGAATAAAACTATTCCCAAATGGACCTACCAAATATGCATAAAACAGTCGATCCAATAACAGTGGAAAATACTTTCTTCTCAAGTACACAAGGAAGATTATGAAAGATCATATGTTAGGTCACAAAATAAGCCTTCAAAAACTTAAGAAGGTTGACAGGCAGCCAAGATGGCAGAGGAGTAGCAGGCTGAGATGACATCAGGGCACAGGAGTTCAGTTAGATAGTTATCAAAACATTCCAAACACCCACAAATCCAATAGGAGATCAACGAGAAGAAGAGCAGCAATTCTAGAAACAGAAAATTGACCATTTTCTGAAAGGTAGGACATGCAGAGAAGTGAATCCTAGGTGATGGGAAGATAGACCGTGGAGGGAGGGGGCCAGTTCCCGGCAAGTGACAGAGCAATGGAGCACAAAATCAGAACTTTTAAAAACTCTGCTCCACTGAAGGACATTGCTCCAGAGGCTAAGCGGGGTGGAGCCCTCACAGGAACAGCATGGTCTCAGCTCTAACAGGGTCACAGAAGGGTCGGGAGTGTCTGAGTGTAACAGACCTCCCAGGTATCAGAGTGGGGAATCTGGCTATCAAGACAGAGCCAAGGAGTGAGCTCTCAGCTCAGGAATGCCTTAAACTGTGATCTGTGGCACAATCATACTGCTGCTCTTTGAGCAGGGACCCCACAGTGGCAGATATGGGGAGACTTACCTACCTTATCTGGAGGCAGGGATCTGCTGGGTTTGGAGACTCCAAATAGGGCTGTGTGCCAGAGACAGAAATGTTTAGACACAGGCCAGATGAGCTCGGAGTGCAGCTGGAGACCAGGGAGATGGGAGTGAGAGCACGTTTCTCTGAGGGTGCATTGAGGAGTGGGGCCCCAAGCACTTGGCTCTTCTGGGCCAGAGATTGGGAGGCTGCCATTTTCATTCCTGTTCTCCAGAGCTCTACAGAAGCCTTCAGGGAACAAAAGTTCCTGAGGGTGAAACCCAGCATATTACTTAGCCCACCCAGCCCCTGGCAAGGGTGGTGTAATTCTTCCTCAGGCAAAGACACTTGAGAATCACTACAACAGACCCCTCACCCAGAAGATCAGCAAGAACATCCAGCCAAGACCAAGCTGACTGATCAAGGAGAACAGTGCAATTCCAGAGGATGGGAAAGCAAAGCATGGAATTCATGGCTTTTTCCCATGATTGTTTAGTCTAGCACAGTTAATTCCTTCCTTTTAATTTTAATTTTTTTCTTATTCTAATTTTTAAACTTTTACTCTTTCCTCTTTTAAGATTTGTAACTAGTTTATCTTAACAATACATTTCTTTTAAAAAATCTCTTTGAACTTTTATTATTATAGTCACATTCCATCCTTCATTGTATCTAACTTCATTTTTTGTACACACTTTGGTTTTTCCTTCTAAAAAAATTTGGAATACAACTTCTCCTAATACATCAAAATATACCCTAAATCTAGCACAGGGCTTTGTTCGAGTCTCCAGCCTGAGAAAACTCTTCACTTTCTTTTCCTTTCTTTTACCAAACAACATATTTTATCAACTCCTTTTTTGGAATTTTTTTTTTTACATTTTCATCTTTATAGTCATATTCCATCTTTTCATCGTGTTTACCCTTATTTTTGTCTGTGAGTATATATGTATATATATTTTTTTCTTTCTTTAAAATTTTGTGAGGTAGTTTCTTCTAAGAGACCAGAATATACCCAAAATCAAGTGGGTGGCTCTGTTCTATTCACCATCTAATATATATATATTTCTTTTAATTAAAAAAAAGTTTTTAGAACTTCTTTTTACCCCCTTTCATCTCCCCACAATTTGGGGTCTCTTCTGCTTTGGTTAACCCACTTTTCTGGGGTCTTTGCCACCCTTTTAGTATTTTATTCTCTCATTCATATATTCTTATATGGATAAAATGACAAGGCAGAAAAACTCATCACAAAAAAAAAAAAAAAAGGAAGAAGAAGAAGAAGAGGAAGTACCAAAGGCTAGGGACCTAATCAATAAAGACATTGGTAATGTGTCAGATCTAGAGTTCAGGATGATGATTCTCAAGGAGCTATCTGGGCTTAAAAAAGGCATGGGAGATATTAGAGAAAAGGTATCTGGAGAAATAAAATCCCTACTGAAGAGATAAAAGCCCTTTCTGGAGAAATAAAATCAAGCTGAAATCAAAAAAGCTATTAATGAGGGGCGATAAAAAATGGAGACTCTTACTGATAGGATAAAAGAGGCAAAAGAGAGAATTAGTGATATGGAAGACCAAATGATGTAGAATAAAGAAGTTGAGAAAAAGAGACAAACAACTATTGGGCCACAAGGGGAGAATTTGAGAGATAAGTGATACCATAAGATGAAACAATATTAGAATAATTGGCATTCCAGAAGAAGAAGAAGAAGAAAGAGAGAGGGGGGCAGAAGATATATTGGAGAGAATTATTGGAGAGAATTTCCCTAATATGGCAAAGGGAACAAGCATCAAAAACCAGGAGGTGCAGAGAACCCCCTTCAAAATCAGTAAGAATAGATCCACACCCCTCCATCTAATAGTAAAACTTACAAATCTTAGTGACAAAGAGAAAATCCTGAAAGCAGCATGGGACAAAAAGTCTGTAACATAGAATGATAAAAATGTTAGATTGGCAGCAAACTTATCCACAGAGACCTAGCAGGTCATAAAAAACTGACATGATATATTCAGAGCACTAAATGAGTAAAAACATGCAGCCAAGAATACTATATGCAGCTAGGCTATCACTGAAAATAGAATGAGAGATAAAAAGCTTCCAGGACAAACAAAAACTGAAAGAATTTGTAAACACCAAACCAGATCTACAAGAAATACTGAAATTGGTCCTCTAAGCAAAGAGAGAAACTAAAAGTAGTAGATCATAAAGGAACAGAGAAGGTATACATTAACAGTCACCATACAGGCAATACAATGGCACTAAATTCATCTCTCTCAATAGTTACCCTGAGTGTAAATGGGCTAAATGCCCCCCTTCAAAAGACTCAGGTATCAGAATAGATTAAAAAAAAAAAAGACCCATCACTATGCTGTCTGCAAGAAACTCATTTTAAACCCAAAGACACCTCCATATTTAAAGAGAAGGGGTGGAACACAATTTCCCATGCTAAGGAACATCAAAAAAAAAAAAAAAAACGCTTGGGTGGCAATCCTTATATCACATAAATGAGTTTTTAAGCCAAAGACTATAATAAGAGATGAGGAAGGACATTATATAATACTCAAAGGGTCTGTCCAACAAGAAGATCTTACAATTTTAAATATCTATGCCCTAACATAGGAGCAGCCAATTATATAAACCAATTAATAACACAATCAAAGAAACACAGCAATAATAATGCAACAATAGTAGGGGATTTTAACACTCCCCTCACTGAAATGGGCATATTACCCAAGCAAAAGATCAATAAGGAAATAAAGATCTTAAATAACACACTGGGTCACATGTACATCACAGACATATACAGAACATGCTATCCAAAAGCAACAGAATACACATTCTTCTCTAGTGCACATGGAACTTTCTCCAGAATAGATCACATCCTGGGTCACAAATCAGGTCTCAAATGGTAGCAAAATATTGGGATCATTCCCTGCATATTTTCATGCCACAGTGCTCTAAAGCTAGAATTCAATCACAAGAGAAAATTTGGAAAGAACCCAAATACATGGAGGCTAAAGAGCATCCTACTAAAGAATTAATGGGTCAACCAGAAAATTAAAGAAGAATTTAGAATATTCATGGAAACAAATGATAATGAAAACACAACTGTTCAAAATCTGTGGGACACAACAAAGGAAGTCCTGAGAAGAAAATAGTGATACAAGCCTTTCTCAAGAAACAAAAAATGTCTCAAGAACACAACCTAACCCTACACTTAAAGGAGCTGGATAAAGAACAGAAAGGAAAGCCTAAATCCAGCAGAAGAAGACAAACAATAAAGATCAGAGCAGAAATCAAAGAAATAGAAACCAAAAGAACAGTAGAATAAATCAATGAAACCAGAAGCTGGTTCTGTGAAAGAATTAATAAGATTGATAAAACCCTGGCCAGACATATCAAAAAGAAAAGAGAAAGAACCCAAATTATATAATCAAAAATGAAAGAGGAGAGATCATCATGAACAACAAAGAAATAAAAAGAATTATAAGAACATATTATGAGCAACTATACACCCACAACTTTGACAATCTGGAAGAAATGGGTGCATTCCTAGAGATATATAAACTCCCAAAACTGAACAAGGAAGAAATAGAAAACCTGAATAGACCCACAACCAATAAGGAGATTGAAGCAGTAATCAAAAATCTACCAAGAAACAAGAGCCAGGGCAGACTGCTTCCCAGAAAAATTCTACCAAGCATTTAAAGAAGAACTAATACCTATTCTCCTGAAACTCTTCCAAAAAATAGAAATGGAAGGAAAACTTCCAGACTCATTTTATGATGCCAACATTACCTTGATCCC
>NC_081557.1:15167667-15208628 GCF_022355385.1 Mustela nigripes
GATTTTAATATGCTTGAAGGTACAAGATAATCTTTAAAATCTCTTTTGCATAAAACATATTCCTTGACTACGATACACCAAACACTCAAACAAGAAAAACTCAGTGTTTAAACTAGTCGTAGACTTTACAGGGTTCTATGCTAACCTTTTCTGGAGTTGGTAGAGAATTTCTGTACTACTGTTTAGGTTGAAAGCTCATTGTAATTTTCTCTAATTCACAAACAGCAGAACTTGGAGCCAGCACTGTAGGATACTAATGAAGCCCAATTGTGAATTAAATTGGATTGAAGACAAGCAGGCAACACTTTCCAATGGTCTTTCTCCAAATATTGCCATAGGATTTTAGTCTGAATCACGAAGCACTTTAGTTGATAAGCACACATTCAGAAGATACCCATTTAGGAAATTATCTTCTGAAGAGATTGAGAGATCTTGTGTTTATTTTTTACTAATTCTTGAACCAAGACTTGTGGCTTATGCACTTACAAATTATTTCTTCACTTTATAAGGGGGTAAGGGAGATTAGGATGAGGAACTTTATCTATCTATCTATCTATCTATCTATCTATTTATTTATTTATTTTTTGATTTTTAATTTTTTATTTTTTATAAACATATATTTTTATCCCCAGGGGTACAGGTCTGTGAATCACCAGGTTTACACACTTCACAGCACTCAGCAAAGCACATACCCTCCCCAATGTCCATAATTCCACCCCCTTCTCCCAACCTCCCTCCCCCCAGCAACCCTCAGTTTGTTTTGTGAGATTAAGAGTCACTTATGGTTTGTCTCCCTCCCAATTCCATCTTGTTTCATTGATTATTCTTCTACCCACTTAAGCTCTCATGATGCATCATCACTTCCTCAGGATGAGGAACTTTTTAATAGAGAATTTTTTTGTAATTGGCTGTGTCAAAATCCGCAAGCTTTATGTTATGCCCGTATTAATAGAATATTGAAGCAGAAATGAATTTACTCTCAGTGTGAAAGCAAACATACTTTCTAACATTCTTCTTAGATTGCATGATAGCAAAAACTATTATACATGTGTATTGTTAAATATATGCATAAATAAATTTTATACACGTATATTATTAAACATATGCACATATAAATTTCAAAATTTTCACATGTATATTTTGTACATGTGTATTGTTAAACATATGCACATATAATTTTTCAAATGTTCAATGTTAAAATTTTTCTTTTTTGAGAAGAATAAATTAGTACATCTCTGGTTATGATGGAATAATTCCTGGCATTGCTGTGATTAAACTAGGTACATTAATGTAAGCAGTGATGAGTTGAAAGCACAGTAGAATTCTTGGTGGGTGTGAACTGATGAGTAATCTTAATTAGAGGTAAAATGTGCCCATTATTTTTGTGCTATAAATGAATTTTCATATTATGAATTACAGAGACAAAGACAATGTGATGCACAGTGACACATTAGTCAAAGACCAAGTGCAAGTGAAGTAGGTACAGTTACTTCTTTTGGAAAAGAAGAAGAAAAAGACAAAATTTATTCTGCATCTGATTACCTCAATTTACCTAAATTGAATGGTTCCCACGTTTGTTAATTGGTGATGTCTTATTCTATAGTTCATGACCTGGATTTACAGTATACTTTGGCTACAGCTAAAATTCAGATATAAATTGGTGTTTAATTTGATATCCAATTTAAGCTAAAATATTGGTAAACTGCCTATTCTATCCTCATCACAGAACAAAGGAAAATCAGGAAAAATGTACATCAATTAGTTTCCCCTGCAATGAATATTGCATATTAACCAATTATTAGAAAATAATCTCACCTTTTTTTAAACTTTTTTTAAAAATTTAATTTCTTTTCAGTGTAACAGAATTCATTGTTTATGCGCCACACCCAGTGCTCCATGCAATATGTACCCTCCATAATACCCACCACCAGGCTACCCCAACCTCCCACCCTCCACCCCTTCAAAACCCTCAGATTGTTTTTCAGAGTCCATATATGGTCTCTCATGGTTCATCTCTCCCTCCAATTTCTCCTCTCCATCTCCCCATGTCCTCCATGTTATTTCTTATGCTCCACAAATAAGTGAAACCATTTGATAATTGACTCTCTCTGCTTGACTGATTTCACTCAGCATAATCTCTTCCAGTCCTGTCCATGTTGATACAAAAGTTGGGTATTCATCCTCTCACCATTTTTTAAAAGATTTTATTTATTTATTTGACAGAGAGAGATCACAAGTACGTAGAGAGAGAGAGAGAGGAGGAGGAAGTAGGCTCCCTACTGAGCAGAGAGCCCGATTCAGGACTCTCTGAACCCACTGAGCCACCCAGGTGCCCCAATCTCACCATTTCTTGAGGTAAAGAACTTAGTAGTTTGAACTAATAGAGGTGGAGTTAGGAAGATCAGTAATAATAATTTGTTATATTATAAATGATAACATCATTAACTGTATTTTTATTTTATTTTGTTTGGCATAAAGTACCATCTGACAACTGACTGAGTAAATCATCTAACGACACTAGTCAAAGGAAAATAACCTTATGGGGTAGCCTATCCTTTGAACTGAGCATCCTGTAGAAAGAGTATACTCACCATATTCTTCATATTGATATAAGTTTGGAATACATGATAAAGGTAAAAGTTTTGTTTCAAAGGTATTACTTTAATTAACTTATGTAATATTTCCACAGCTCCAACAAAGCTTGACAAAGAGGAAAATAAAGTTCAGTTAAGAACCTGAGACTTCAGGGCGCCTGGGTGGCTCAGTGGGTTAAGCCGCTGCCTTCGGCTCAGGTCATGATGTCAGAGTCCTGGGATCGAGTCCCACATCGGGCTCTCTGCTCAGCAGGGTGCCTGCTTCCTCCTCTCTCTCTGCCTGCCTCTCTGCCTACTTGTGATCTCTCTCTGTCAATTAAATAAGTAAAATCTTTAAAAGAAAAAAAAAAGAACCTGTGACTTCAAATATCAAATACCAAGTAGGAAATAAAACACTATTTCCAAAGAGCTTGTGCTTTTCAACATATCTTAAAGAGACGTTCTTAAATACCCTGGTGAAAAACTACAGAGATGCTTGGTTTTCTTTTTTGTGCTCTTAGTAAACCAAGAGAAAATAGAATAGTACTTTTTAATCCAAGGATTCTGTTTTCTTTGCTTTTTTCCCTAGCCAAACTGTATCCAAATTTATTAAAGATACTTTTCATAAACAGCCATGGTAGTTCAGGCAGGATACCAGGAAACAATCATTAACCATATAAAACTTCCAAAGTCCATGCTTCAGTGGACTACTAAAATCAGATGGCCACTATAAATCCTAGTGAAGTCTTCATGTTGTATTATGAATACGGAAATTTTGGAGTGAAGATTGACATTTCATGCTTAGAATATTGTTCAACAACTTTTCTTAAGTTGACTCTGACTTTCAGGAAATGAAATGAAAATGGCAGCATTAGCAATCTGAAGACCCACGAGCTAAAAAGGGAGTCTTAGAAGGCATCAAGCTCAAAGGTAGTTTGCTTGATATACTGGGAACCATTTTGGGGGGTCAGGTTCCAACAAGTATCTGGGTTAAAGGGAGTCAAGTCTATGCTGAAGACAGAGAGGGAAAAGAAGACAATAAAAAAAAAAAAAAGAATTTTCCCTTTTCCACACCACAAGGAATTTGTTCCAAGGTGGCTAATGCCTGTCAACATCAAAAGGAATTTTCTCAAAACTAGAAGGGGTAACTGTTTTCCCCCATATCAGTTCAGTTGTGAGATATTCTATTAGTGACATATGCCCTTCCCCTCCAAATAACAATAAATTGTTTGGTATACCAACAACATAGCTTTAAAAAAAAAAGTAAAGCTGGGGTACCTGGGTGGCTCAGTTGGTCAAGTCTTTGCCTTCAGGTCATGATCTCGGGGTCCTGGGATTGAGCCCCGCATCGGGCTCTCTGCTCGGTGGGGAGCCTGCTTTCTCCTCTCTCTCTCTGCCTGCCTCTCTGCCTACTTGTGATCTCTGTCAAATAAATAAATAAAATCTTAAAAAAAAAGTAAAGCAAAATTCTGCATTTTCAAAAACTTGATAAAAAATAGTATTTCAAACTGTACAGTCACAAGAAGTACACAGTTATCAAAAATGCACGCACTTCATGTGGCTTCTTCAGCACCTTCAGTTTTCTGTGTCTAGTGTGTTTTGGCATCTCCACTTTTTGTAGGGTCATTCCCATCCTTGTCAGCACCATGTTTCCTCTTTTTCCCTTTAGGTATCTTCTCTCTCTTCTTTGCAGAGGTTTTTTAGTCTTGTGCTCTGGCTTTGAAGGAAATCTTACCTGTGATTCATCCTTCACCTTGGCTTTATCTCCTTTAGCATCCCCTTTAGCCTTTCTCTTTGGCATAGTGGCATCGGAGAGACATAGGCTCTGGATGTAGGGATGCAGTGGAGGTGGGCTCTAGTGGGCCCGGGGGTCTTTTCTGGTTCTGCTTTATACTGTTCCTCAGGATGCTTGTCTCCTTTTGATACCTAGGTTAAATTTAAGATGCTTGAAACACCCTTTGAGATTGGTGCCTGGAAGCACTGGTAATCACATACTAGGGGAGACAACTCATATAAATTTACATTGTCAGGGCACTTGGGTGACCCAGTAAGTTAAGCATCTACCTCTGGGTTTCAGCTCAGGTCCTGATCTCATGGATCAAGGATTGGTGGCCTCCATGCTTCAGTAGGGAGTCTGCTTGGAAGATTCCCCCCCCCCACCATTCTCTCTCTTTCTCTCAAATAAATAAGTAAATCTTTAAGAAAGAAAGAATTTACAGTGTACACACTTTAATCAGTCTGTACCTACCATGGCAGGCCATCTTCTAATAACTAACTATAATTGGGTCTCCTACTAGGAAAAATAGACTTTTCTTAGACTGTGAAGATATTTCTGAAGATTTTTTTGAAAATACACATGAGAGAAAAAAAGTCTGGTTATATAATTATGAATGAAAATTAGAGAAATTATTTTCAGTGTGATCTTTAGAGTCAGTGGCTCTCCCGAGATAATAGTGAGTTTGTCCTTTTTTTTTTTTGGACCAAATTCAGTAGCTTTATATCACTACAGTACACTTCAAGGTTGTCCAGAATGGGAGATTTTACATAATATGTTACATGTCTCAGTTTTTTCCAAGGGGCTATAAAAACTCAGGTGCCATAGTCTGATAGACATTCCAGAGGTAGAGATGGACATTTTGCTTCTAATCATATGCTAATTTATTTTCATGTGGGTTATTACTTTGAGAATTTCTCAATGCATTCTTGAAGCATTTTCCTTAGGAAGTAAATCTATCTAATTTTTACTGTATTTAGCATTCAAAAATGTTTGTCCTTTCTAGTTTTGTTTAAACAGAGACATGAGTAAATTACAGATAAGGAACTATTCTAGATTAAGAACTTTTCTTATATAATATAATTGCTCAGTCAATTCTTTTCTCACTATATTAGACATATTAACAGAATAAAAAATCAGAATATAAATAGAAAATAGGTGATGTTCATAATAACAATCATCTGAAAACATAAAATGGAGCAGAGTATGGAATTTGAAATAACCAAGATATTTAAATTTCTTGCATGAGCTTATGAAAATTTATGAAATTTTTGGCCTCAATTTCTTTCTTAAAATAGAATTAATAAAATTTATGTTACCTTGTTGTAGAGAATAGGTGAAAAAATAAGGGAACATATACATTTTTGAACATATGTATATTTTTATTTATTTTATACAGTAGATAGCACTTTAGTAGGTATTCAAGAAATGGTATATTAATTTTGTTGGTATTAGAACACATTATAGTTTACAAATATTGTTTTTGTATGGAGTAATATTTTCTTGCTACTTTCCCTTTTTTTACATATAAGAACCTGAAAGTCTGAGAGGCTAGATGATTTTCTCCAGCTTTTACATGTAGAAACTTTCTAAGTGATGGCTTCATATATTCCACAAATATTCTGATGTTTCACATTATCTAATTTAATCATTGAAACAACAAAAAAACCTGAAGCACAGAGAGTTTAAATCATTTTCCAGGGATCACATAGCTAAAGTGTGAGAAATTAGGAGACAAGACCCCTATAGCTGCCAGATAGATCTCAATCTCCTAATACTAGAGTGGTCTGAACCTCAATGAGGCCAAGGAGATCATGCTACATTTCCAATCTAATCTCCATTCTCCCCTTCACTGTTTTTTTTTTTTTTTTTTTTATCTTCTAGCTATACAAACCAGATCACGACCTGAGCTGAAGGCAGAGGCTTTAACCCACTGAGCCACCCAGGCGCCCCTCCAACCACATTTTTAGAACTATGTGTCTGATCTAAGCATTTTACATGTTTATGCATTTAAGTATCACAAAAATTTAATGGGTTGTTACTATCATCATCCTACTTTCACAGACACTCAGTGAGGTAAACTTCCTAAGTTCACCCAGCTCAGCCTTTATATGCTTCCTTTTTTCACGTTACATCTTTTTCTACTCATTCACATTCACATTTCCATGTATTCTATATTTCTAGTTTCTCACTTGTAGATAGCAGTTAGCTTTTGCTTATGAATCCATTCTGGACATCTCTGTCTCTTAGTTGGGATTTTCATAACAAATGTGACCTTACTAGAGTGATGGCTGTTTATGGAACAAACTGCCAAGTGAACACAGAAACTAGAGAGGAGGGAAGTCGTCCCAGGGGAAACAGTATTTGGTTTCACCCTTGAAGAGCAAATGAAGAAGGTTGGCCATGCATGATGACAATAGCATCACTGACAGAGGAAAGAGCATGTGCAAAGTCACAAAATCCCCAAGGCAGTGTAGTATAAGATGTTTGGCCCATGTATCTTTTTTATATGCTTCTCCATTGGAGCACTTGATGCCTTCTACTGGAGAATTGAGTTTTGCTGTCACATTTATACCAGATGAATCCCTTGTACTTTACATCTCCTGGCAGAACCCTGACTAACTGGGCCAGGTTTGGATGTGTTAGATTCCCCAGATCTGCCTTTTGAGGATTAGAACTAGGAAACATGGACACTCATATTGCAAACTGGTGACACAACAAAAAACATATCTGGTGAGGGGGAAAAAGAACTAAAGGTTTATGTAGTAGTTTTGTCTTTATTTACAGAGAATAGTATATTCCTTTCAACATCATTTCCATTTAGTAGCATGGCACTATTTATTCTGGCCATATAGATCTCCTAGACTTACTGCTCTGATGTTTTCAAGATTCCCATGGTGCCTTTTTTGGGTAGCCTAGGAGAAAGAGTAGCAAAAATGACAGCTTATACAATCATGGCAAAGATCGTGTGAGTGAATAAAAAAGAGAAATCAACTCAGTTCTTTCCATTTTATTTGCACTATTTCAGTGTCATGTCATGAATATTTAATGATGCCTCACCGATGTAGAGAAATAGCAGGGTGATATGAACTAAAATGAGAATGGATACTAACATGATGAGAGATGGTTATGTTTTTATGTGTTCTATAAAGTCCCATATACAGTTACGGAATTCTATAAATAATGCCAATACTAGCTTACTACATTCAGTACCTGATGTTCCATTTGAGACTCAGATTGACCATGTTTTCATATTAAAGAAACATAATACTAATCCAAAACAATTTGAAGGAATGGAAAACACTACAAATCAAAGTTGTGAAGAAATGATAGACCATTTTCTTTATGTTAAAAAAAAAAAGTAAAAAGTGTTGATTATGGCAGAGACTTGAATGGACCATAATGAATCCCAGTGGCTGAAAGCAGATTCAAAATAAATGGAGATAATTAACAGATTGGAGATCTGCAAACAACAGGTAATTGGATTATCAATGGATAATTTGTTTCCATGGACATTTTTACTATCTGCACATCTGCAATATTTCATTCTTGTCATTTTGTTCTCTGAAAGAATGTCCTGAAAACTCAGTTAATCCCCTGTATGATCTCTGTAATTAAGTTATTTTGAAGAGATGGGTACTGCATTTTTATCCTCAAACAACATCCAAATCCCTCATTTTAATTACAAATGACACTTTATTTCCGCTGCTTTCTACTGACCCTTTGAAAAGAGTGAAGTTTTTTCATTCTCTAGGGAGCACAAACCCAAGTTTAATAACTTTAATCTTTTAAAATATTGATTGTTAATCTGAGTCTTTTTGCTAGTCATAACAACTCAACATTTCAAGTTTCAAATATCTTTCACCAAATTTCTAACTTGGTTGTAAATTTGAAAGTTTGAATTGTGCAGTGAGCCTCCACATTACCTGTTTTGCTGATTATAGTCATGTCAAGGCAATGGCAGTCAATTTTCTCTTTCTTTAGAGAATATGGAAAACCACTTGCCTGTGTTTGTGGGAAGAGAAGGGGGTGGCTTTCAACATTCTCATAAAGATTTTGTTCAATCTAGCTAAAGCATGTAGCAAAGTTTCAAACACACAAAAAAGCAGTTAATAAGACCAAGACTATTAACCCTTCAGGTCCAAAGTCACAGAAATGGTAAACCAATAATTTTGTGAGGGGGCCATTATGTGTGACAGAAACACCATTAATAATTCTTGGCCTTGGTTTCCACATCCATTTATTCTGTAAAGAGCACACTCAGAAGCCAGACATGTTGGCTTCCTATCCCATTCTCACCTCGTATTAGCTATATACTGTTGTATAAATTATTAAACACCTTGATTTCAGTGTTTTCATCTATGAGTAGAACATAATATTAAGCCCCAAATGCCAAATCTGCAGAAATGATTGGAAGAGTAATGAAAGTCTTAGAGCAGTGTCTCTTAGCACATAGTTATCACTATGTTAACATTTATTATTGTTATTATAGTCAATAGAATAACCATGGTTGTATGAACTCATAGGTAAATGAAGCTGTGAAAGTGATCTTGAATTTAATCAGATGTTACTATAATATTAAGTGTTGTGGTGCTACAAGAATGAATCCTTTTGTCAAGTTCTATGGTCCTCAAGACTGAACCAAAGATATTTAAATATCATATGATTGATATCTCATTAAATATTACATAATTGACTAAAAATTGTGATTTTTAAGTGAAAAGTATGCTGCTTTTAAATATAGTATTAGAACATTTTAAGACAACTTGACACCATATTTGTTAATTTACTTTTTTGGGTTCATGACATTTACATAAGTTTTCAGAAAGTTTGATAGAATGTTGAAATATTTAGAAGGGTTATTTATTTATTAAATTTATAAAGACCACTGGAACCATTTGAAATATATAATATAAAAATTAGTTGAGTGCCCTTAAAAATAATTGTCCAAATTTTGTTTTTACAAAAACATGAGCTAGTATACTGAAGTAATAGATTTCCAAAAAATATATAAACTTTTAATATTTAAACAAAAGAAACTCTGGATAATCTTTCCTTGGGGGAAAAATCTTCAAAGGAAAGTGTGTGTGTATATATGTATATTCATTAGTATCATATTTAACAATCATTATCATCTTCAAATTGGCTGGATAATTTACCATCAACCTTTACTCCTACTAGATTATGAAATTTTTCTGAAATTTTGAAAAAAATTGAAAATTGTTTGGGGTTCCAGATATTGTACTTGGGAATCATAAACTGGATAATAATAAGGTTTAATTTGTTGAGATTTTGAGAGAAAGGATAACATACATATTTACACTATCCTCTGTAGTCTAAGAGACAAGTATTATATTTCAAGGTAAAAAAGACCATTGGTAACTGGAGCCTTCTTATTTGAGCAGGATCACATGAAAATGGGAAGTCAATGAATATAAAGTTCTATGGTACTAGTGGGAAAAGCAATGGCTACAAGAGAATGAGAATATTTAAACCCTCAAAACTTCCTGCCACTTCTCTGTGTTTTTCAAAACAAAGGCTTTTCTTTAAAAACTTTTATGTTTGCACATTTTATATGATTCTGTCATTATTTTCTCTTTGTTCTTCTCCAGATTTGAATAAGCACTTTTGTAATTGGGATTATAATAGTGTCTGGTCTCAGTTATCACCTTAGTGGAACCAAGGATAGGATTTCTGTAGACATTTAGATAAGTGTTTTAGGTCAGTGATCCTTGGGGGAGGAGGTAAAGAGAGAAGGGAAGAGGCAAGAGCTAAAATTTGCTGATAATATAGCAGGTACCTACTGTCATTAATTTGTGATCCCTTAATAAAAATCATCTTGGCATAGTTATCCATGTTTAAAGATTACAAATGACCCAACCAAAAATCTGAGATTGTGACTAAGGTCACATAGTGATTAGTAGGATGGGTGTCAAATTCAAGTCTGATGCCAAAGTCTTTAATTTTTCTAAAAATAGTAAAGGAAATAAAAACAAGTGATAAAGTCAGATTTGTTTCCCCCCTTCTCTGCTCCTCTATTTTAATTTTTTAAATGTATATCTTAATTTGACCTTTATAATTAAATTTATCATGAGAAGTCTATTTGCTTATCCCTGAGAGACATATTATTATGATCTATGTCTGCTAGGTTGAATATCTCACTAATTTACGGAAGTCATTTTTCATTCTTAATTTATTTTTTATCTGTTATTTTCCATTATGTTTTTGCCACGTGGTATTAAATGGTACAAGAATCTTTCTTAATGATTCTCTAAAGTATATGGAATCAATGCCCACGGCCAAATTTATTTGCTTTCACTGGAATAGTAATGTTAATGTCAAGTGTCTGTGTTTTTACCTTTAGGATCTGTTTTAATGACTGTATGTTTAAGTAATCCATGACTTTTGAATGTGTACCAAAGTGAATTACTTTGCCTCACACCATTGCAACAATCCATTCAGCCAGAAGAGGCCAACAGAACACAAATTAATGACACTTGCATTGATTCGGTGTGAGTGTAAGTTACTGTAATGGGAATGTCTACACTGTCTTGAATATTTTTTCAACTGGCTTTGAACAAGTAGTGTAACTGTGTTTCTTCAGTGTATCACCAATTGGTTTGGGGAGGAGATGAAATTATAGCTATCTGTTCCCATTGTTTACTTGCTGCCAGACATTATGTTAAATATATTACAAGCATTTTCTCAATAGGATATGGGCTTTAATTAGTTGAGAGTTCTTATTTATTTGTGTGTGTATTTTTTTAACAAAAGTTTTATCCTAAACTTTGTATCAGAATGCAAAATAGAAGTTTCAAATGATAGCTTTCTTTTTGGGAAAAAAAAAAAAACATTTTATTACCACTGTTATTTCTGTAGTATTCCTGAGAATATGAGAAGATAGAATTAGAAAAAGAGTGAAGAATCTGCCTTGGGTAGCACTTGGGACTTTCAGGTAGTTTGGGGGTTGCAAAATTGTCAATGGAGTTGACATTTCTTAGTGCCTCTTTGGAAAGACTATTTCCTGCGGTTGTGGCAACAGTTCTGAGGGTCTGTTCAGGCCTTGCAGCAAGGGAGGAACGGTTAAAAATCTTGATAGAGGGTGACTTCAGATTAATCGCTAAGTTAACCAGGGACTTCTTCATGACCACCTGATAGTTTGTGTCAGCTTTTCTCCCCTTAGCTCTGTCTGTGGTTACACTGAGGGACTCCGACAGCCGTTGGGTATGGTGGCTTCACTGCATTCTTTATGGAGAAATTCTGCCCATTATTTCTGTGTTCTGAGTCTTTCTCTATGTTTATTCTTTTATTTTAAAGCAATTCATTTAGTGACCACTGTGTGTCAAACTCTGACAATTCTCATCTTACTGCAGATCATTTTCCATGTGTTATCTGAGACACAAAAAAATGAATATTACTTTTTACTTCTGAGGCTGCACCATAGAGATCAAGTGTTTTGTAGGGGTCATTTGTATAAGCAGTTTCTATTTTTAAAAATACGCAAATTAGAAAAGGTTTAAGAAGTGACCCTGGAATTTTGACTAAGGCAGGGCTCAGTAAATAGAAATTTACTGCTACTGTCCCTCTTTCATAGATGAAGCAATTAACTGGGTTGGTGAGTTAAGGAAACTTCCTGAACTGATATGCCTATCAAGTGTTAGAGATGAAAAGAGACCTCGGTTTCATCAAATATCTGGACTCTTAATAACTAATAAAAATATTTAAACTTTTAGTGACAGAGATGATGCTAATGATTTGATTCTACAATATTAGTTTCTTTGTTCTTCAAATTTCATGAAGGCTGATGTTTTAAGACTATGAAGACTGCTTCACTTGTAAATGACTTAAACACAACTTCTAATGAGGGTTGTTAAAGCAATGGAAATCAAGTACTGTTCTGGAATTAAAAGACAGACTGTCTTTTTCTAGAGATACACAGTTTGCAACACCTAAACGACTTTTCTGAGTTAAATTTATTAAATAGGACCCTCCTACATGGATAATGTTTGTTCTTTGAGAAAAATTATTAAAGCCACTGAATAATAATCTAAACATCTTGCAGTGTGTCTGCATGTTTTGGTGTCTTGTACCCAGGCATAGTTTGCCAACTAGTAGTGCTCAAGTTGAAAATATGTTATTGGGGGATGCCTGGGTGGTGGCTCAGTCGGTTAAGTGTTAGAGTCCTGGGTTGAGCTCCTTGCTCAGCAGGGAACCTGCTTCTCCCTCTGCCTGCCACTTCCACTCTTGATTTTGGCTCAGTTTGTGATCTTGGGGTCATGAGATAGAGCCCCATGGCTTCACACTCAGTGGAGAGTCTGCTTGATATTCTCTCCCTCTAGCTTTGCTTCTCTCCCTGCTTATATGTGCATGTTCTCTCTTTCTCTCTCAAATAAATAAAATCTTTTAAAAATTTTTATAAATGTATTTATATCTATCTTTATATAACTACTTTACCAGTTTGTCTGAAAAGGGCTCATTTCAATTTATAAACTGGCTGACTGGTCCAACAAAAGAAACATTTAGATCATGGGAATCAGTTGCACTCTTTGCACATGTTTACAAAAGTAAGCAACTTATCTTCCTGGTCTTCTTTTGTTAAAATAACAAGGATGTGATGATGTACAGCAGATGCCATGGCTGTTCTCTTCTTCATGGTGGGACTCATTTTCTACAAAACTCTGGAGGTCCGCATTCACATAGACTGCATTTTTGCTTTACCTTACCTCTTTTACCATGTGTTATTTTCTGCTCTGTTGCATTTAGTTAGGCCTTCCAGAAACATCTGCCAAAATATTTGATAATTTTTGATGGCACCAATGGCTTACTTGAATTCCTACATGGTGGTAAGCCATGACTTCAAGTTTGAAGAATGTCCTTGCTCTCATAAGTAGTAACTCAGTATTTTTAGACATGCAAATTCCATAAGACAAAAATAAGTCAATTTGTTGGGATTTTATTTACTACCAAAGATATTGTTTGTTCAGGAAAAAAGTAATGGAAACACTGCTACAGGTATTGGAAGCAGTTACTAAATAAATAAGTAAAAGAAGAAAATTTTCTTTTGTCTGTTGAAACCTTCTGGTGTTGTCAAGTCATTTTGTATCTGATGTTCAAGGGAGATAGGGCTGCTCTCTTCAAAGGCTCATGAGAAAAAAAAATCAACTTTGCAACTTCTGAGGAAGAGAGGAAGAAGGTAATGATGAGAAAATATTTGTGTTATTCCTCAAATCAAATTGAAATTTGAAAGTATTAATTAAAAGTCTCCCTGGGAAGCTAAGCTTTATTAATACTAACAGGTTGATGGAATGATATAGTGTTCTTTTTCTATTTCATTTGAAAATATGGAAAGGATAATATTTTAATGATTAAAGTAATCCAGTTTATATTTTTATAGTCCTTGTATGTGTGTGTTTTCTTTCAAATCTAATTTATTAGAAAGACATATTGATTCTCTTCTCACTGATACACAGGTGCAGAGATCATTAGAATATGTATAACCTGACTTAATCATATGGGTAGATTACTGATTTATTTGTTTACAGAGAAGAGTGTCTTTCATCTTAATAATATGTTTTTAGACATTCAGCCTACAGGAGGATATATATTATCACTTCTCTTCCATACACCTGAGAAAATCACTTGTTTTGCATTCTCTTGACACCAACCAATAGTGTTTATAACACATTTGTTAAAGAATAATTTGCAAGAAAAAGTAAAATCATGACTCTCGTACAGAGATAAAATGAACATGCAATAAACACTGAACTTAACTCATTATTAATGAGCTATCTAAGATGTTACAACTAGTTCAAAAGAGAATGCCAAGAACAGACACATTTATTAATCAAGAATATTAAAATGAATGTGCAAATGAGAGAGGGCAAACTGGGTTCTAACACAGTGACAGAGAGAAGTCAATTGAACCTTTCCCAGACAAAATTTATTTTCTTGTGTATAAATAAGAATCATTTTGCATTGCCATGAATTACCTATAAAGTGTTATCTATAACTTGCAAATAGCTCAAAGGCAACGAATTATTGGAATCAGAGAACTAGGAAATGTGTGTGGTAACAAATACATAGTTGTCCCCTGGAGATACCCAGTAACTTCTTATACTTACTTCAAATTGTCTTACACACTGTAGTGTTCTGGTTAATACGTTAGCTACCTCTCTGATTATATTCTGCATATTTGTACATCTTTTTCCTTCTAGCTAGGTACTGGCTTCTCTGGGTCAGGAACTGTGCTTTGAATTTTGTTTGTTTGTTTGTCTCCTTGCTATTCCCAATATAGGACTGGGAGAAAAATGACTACTTCTTAAATAGCTGTGGAATTAAATTATGACATTAGGTGTTATTGGTCAACCACAATGAAACTTCAATATTCATGGTGTGCTCAATAACACACTGTGAAAAATGTTTTTGGAAGCTTAGGGGAAGAATGTTTATTCTGCTGGGTGTTGCTGGTGAATAGCAACACCTTCAGCCTTGTTTCATGCTCTTCATTTATGTATGCTTTTATACATTTTGACTGGTGAGAATTTCTTTGACCCCAACTTAGCCTAAACATCCCCCCCCAAAATAATAAATGGGTAGAACTTTAAATGAGACATATCTAGATTCAAATCCAGCTCTACAATTTAACCCATAGGAGCTGTGTGACCATAGAAAGAGATGATTGTTGAGACTTAGGTTTTTATTTTCTTCATTTTTTAAACTGAGATAATAACACTGTAACCCAAGAATGTTATGAGGGTTATATAACATATATTAAAAGCTTAGCCTATGGAGGAATGCATAAATACTATTTTCCTCTTCCTCTTTTTTCCTAATTTAAGTTAAATGAGCGAAAAATCAAACTGAAGACATACTCTGCTGAACACAGCTTCAGACTTGAAATTAGCCTGAATACTCAAAACAGATTTTTTTAAAAATTTTAGTTTATAAGATTAGTTTCTACCATTGCTTTAAACTTGAAGATGGAAAATGTACTTTAAGCTTAGGACAACTTTTTAAAAACCAATACCTTGTTTCATAATAATGAGAAAAAGCTGAGTTTATTAAAGGATTTTTTCTCCCTTTTCACCTGTTAGAAGATAAAAAATGTCAGAATATTTCTGGAATGCAAATATTTCCTCTTGTAGTCCATTCATTCCACCCCTCACCCCACATTTCTCTCTCTCTCTTTCTCGCTTTCATAATTAGGGGAGTCATCCAGTTCAGAAAACAGATTAACCATTGTATTTATATTCCAGGACAGAAAATATCAGCATTCGGACAGAACATTCAGTATGCATGCAGAGTTAGTCGAACATTCTCTTATTCCTTTGGTATATAAAAACTGAAAATCATGGGGCACATGGGTGGCTCAGTGGGTTTAAGCCTCTGCCTTCAGCTCAGGTCATGATCTCAGGGTCCTGGGATCGAGCCCCGCATTGGGCTCTTTGCTCAGCAGGGAGCCTGCTTCTCTTCCTTTCTCTCTGCCTGCCTGTCTGCCTGCTTGTAATCTCTGTCAAATAAATTAATCTTAAAAAAAAAAACAAAAAACCACAACCAAAAATCAGTCTCTTGAAAGCCTAATTATTTGGGTGGGAGTAGTATATAATATTTTCTTTGCCAATCCCAAATGGAGATATATATATATATATATATATATATATATATATATATATATATATATATATATATCTATCCTTTTACATGCTATTTCTTCATTTTTATTTTACAGAGGGCCTTTTAGTTACTACAGCAAAAAATCAGCTTGGGAGTTGCATACTTTGATGCGATTTTAAACAATACTTATTCTCTCAGAAACAAATTTTGCACTCTTTGTGTGCTAGTATTTTTATGGCAGTGACATAATTACTTTTTTCCCCCTAAAAAAACAAAAACAAAAACAAAACAACAAAACAAAACCTCACCAAAACAACAGAAACAATGACTGCATCTGCTGAGGAGTGAAAACATTTGGAGCAACTTTAATTACTGTGCTGTTTATTTGTGAATTATTTGTCAGAACAGTTTTGTTACCTTATTGTCTCCTCGAGGTTGCTGACTATTTAAAAACAAACACAAGCTAAACATAAATAAACGGATATATCATGTCCTCTGGAAAGCATCTGAATAATGGGAAATTAAGTGTTGTCTTCGCCATTGATGTGTTTAGAGATTCCTGGGCTTCTGTGGAGATTTTTAAGCATATGTGAGGTCATTGTAAGTGATTCTTCAGTAGAAGGGTTTTCAGAGACTGAAAAATCCCTTCTAAAGCCCAATCACAGGAAAATTTAAAAAAAAAAAATTTATTTACCTAACATAAAAAAAAAAGAATAAAAACTGTATATTAAAAAAAAAAAAAAAAAAAAAAAAGAAGAAGAGATCCAAACTTGGGATGAAATTACTACTGAGGAAAACTGTGTCACTGTTTATATTAAGGGTCAAGAACTTTCTGCAAAAGGCCAGGTACTAAACACCTTTCTTTTCCCAACCTAATGGCCCATGGTTCCCACGGAAGTTATTCAACTTGGCCAATATAGTGCAGAAGTCACCAGAGTGGCACAACTGTGAGTTAATAAAATTTTATTTTCAAAAAATGAAAAAAAAAATTTATTTATTTATTTGACCGAGATCACAAGCAGGCAGAGAGGCAGCAGAGAGAAAGAGAAGCAGGCTCCCCGCTAAGCAGAGAGTCTGAGGCAGGACTTGATCCCAGCACCCCGAGATCATGACCTGAGCCGAAGGCAGAGGCCCCCACCCACTGAGCCACCCAGGCGCCCCAAATCTTCAAATTTTACTATAGCAAATTCTGATGCTCCAGGCTTTGGATACCAGAACTTGGTAGATTATATCTTGAATACTTCGGCATTTGGAAGCTTATCTTAAAGGAGCTGAAATTAAAAAAAAAGAAAAAAATGCGGGCCACATACCGAAGAGAGCTGACAATGCTCACATGACCAGCATTCTAGATGGTTTTAATTTATGGGCTGATCAGATGTGAACCGAATCCTACTTCCTTCTCATTAGCGATAATTAACAATTAATGGAGCAGGAGAGAAGTCAATCTTACAAGATTCTTTTCTTCTGTAAGAGATCTGATTATAGGTTACATTTTCCCTTTGGAAATTTTACACACACTGAGATAGTGGTTAATATAGGGGGTTAAAAAGTGCCTAAATTTCCGAATTAGTTACATTGCATATCAGTAAAACTTCAAAAATATTAAAGACTAACTTCAAGAAAAGGGTGATTCAGAGTGGAGGAGACTTCGCATTGTCCACTTTTTTAAACAATTGATATGTAGTCAGGATATGTAGTGATGAAGAACAAAATATCACGGCAAGAAATGAACAGGGATTTGAACTGTATGTCCCGCTGAGAGGCCGATTCATCCAAAACCAAACTTCTCATCCTGTCCCTACTTTGCTCCTATGCTAATATCGTTCAGATTGAGTGAGTGAAGGTTATTGGCCCAGTTGTTTACACTAAATATTTTGAAGCTTTTCCTAATACCGTCCTTATTATGTAGAGCCCAGCAACTTCTTAGGCTTTTGACTCTGCCTCCTATTTATTGTTAGAATTTGTTTATTGTCCTTTTTCTCCCTGTTCATCACCCTGGACTAAACTATGAGCCTCTCTGGAGTGTCCTACAGAAACAGATCGTGACTGGCCTCTGTCTTGAGGCTTTTTTGTTCTTTTAATTATTTCTTAATCATATAGCCAAAGTAGTCTTCAAAATCTGATTATGTCAATCCAACCCATTCTATCTCTCTATCCCCCAACACACACACACACACACACACACACAGTTAAAAATTGATTCATTTTAGGAGAAATTCTCAAATACATATCATGGCTTATTGTTTCCTGAATAATCTGTCCTCTGTCTGTCTCTCCAGCATCTGTATCTAAACTCCTATATCTGCCCTTTAACTACCCAGCCTTGAACAACTAAATTTTTGTGCCAACATTCCCAGCAAAACTTTGAGGCTCACTATGAAGGGATTGATAGTTTAGTTTAATGTGGATTGTGTAGTTAGGTATGAAGTTACCTTTGCTGCTGGAACTATGTGGTTTTCTGAAAACCAAAACTGTGACATTCTGGAAACAGAGGGAATGCTTGCTAACAAGATAACCCACCAGTATCCACTAGATGAGTATTTCTAAAATTTTAACCTGCATAGGAATTACCTAGGATGTTGTTAAAATGCAGATTCTGATAAGGGGTGGGGCCCGAGATTTTGTTTGTCTAACAGGTTTCCAGGTGATGTGGATGCTGCTGGTCAACAGATATCTGAGCAGTAAGGCGTTAGAGTGTTTTCCTTACATGTGTATCAGATAAAGTGGAGTCATTAGAATCTGAGCTTGGGAATCAGAGAGGCTAGGATTCAAATTCTGAATCCAGGTTTTACTTGTTGGCCAACTTTGGTAAGTTACATAAAACCTCAAAGACGGGTCCTGGGATTGAGCCCCGCATCAGGCTCTCTGCTCAGCAGGGAGCCTGCTTCCTCCTCTCTCTCTGTCTGCCTCTCTGCCTACTTGTGATCTCTGTCTGTCAAATAAATAAATAAATCTTTGAAAAAAAAAACAAAACAAAAACCTCAAAGCCTCCGTTTTCATATCTGTTAAAGAACAGCACCTATGCAGAGGATCTTTTGAATATTAAGTAAGACTATATATTCATAGTGATTCATATAGGCTTGCAATGTTCAATATTGTTATATGCATATGGGATAAAACACAACACACTAGTTAAGATCATTACTTTCGAAGAAGTTACTGTGTTCAGAGAAAGAACAAACATGGCTGTGTGAAAATCTATGCAGTCTTATTCAATACAAAAATGCCATTACCAGTGACATAAAAAATGTAATTATTAGTAAAAATCAATAAAAGTATAATATTTTTTAATTCATTAGATGGAAACTAAATTAATGGAGTTTTCTCCTGGCTGTATTTCTTTTTAATATATATTAGGAGAAGACAATTTAGAATGAAATTATAATTCTTTCCAAAGACTAAAAAAGATGTAGTCTCCATTTATTTATCTGCTTACAGAATTAACATGTAGCTTTAAAAAGAAAAGAAATTAAGACTTACATATTGGTCAGGTCAAAAATATTTTGATTCGTTTTTTTCTATATGCTTAGAATTCTATGAAATAAGACATAATGTACATGTATCTAAATTGCACGTCAACATCAAATTACAGCTTACTTTGGGAAAGTTAGTTCTTTCTTGAATTCTGCGAGAGAAGCAGGCTACATTACTTTTGCCTTGTTTGTCCAAGACAGCTGACAGAAAGATGAGAATACACATGTTCTCTTCCTAAGGTCACTGTTTCTGGTTGAAAGAAAAGGACCTAAGTCTTTACTGGATGAACTCATTTGCATTTGGCTGCAAATTGAGAATAACATAGACAGAGGGGTAGGTGGGAGATGTATTTAGCCAAATTTGAAATGATGGAGGAAAAGAGTGACTGTAACTTCACAGATAAAGATGTTGTAGGACCTTCCCTTACTGTGCCCTTTGAGTTAAGATAGAAAGGAAATGCCTCAATATTAATGTCCTTGAGAATTATAATTTGCATTCAAATGATTATGCAATCAGCAATAAAGTCCTATCTTTATGTTAAAATCCAGTGCTAACCTTACAAAACATACCAATGGAGTAGGAAATGTACATGTATTATAAACTGGGATGAGTATTTTTTAAATGTAATATTTGTTGTAATATATCCCTAATTTTCCCTGAAAGGAGTTACTATTTTATGAAAAGTGACATAAGACACATGACTAAATTCACCCCAAAACTTAATTTAAAAACATGAAAAAAAGCAGCAGCAGCCACAGTACTCATGGTATTTGATGACGGTCTGATGGCATTTGCTGCTGCTGCTGCTGTTTCTTCTTCTTCTTCTTCTTCTTCTTCTTCTTCTTCTTCTTCTTCTTTATGGTATTTGCTTCTTGAACTTAAACTTGATTTTCATGCAACTAAGTTTGGGGAACGTATTGGAGAAAGTCTGAAGATAGTAGGATGTTTCTGGACCAATCTTGCTGCTTCAATTGTAATCCGTCTCTACCAATCAAAGTACAGAGACAGATTAGATTTAAAAAAATAGAAGTATTATTCAGGGATTTTACGATAGGGGTGGAGAGTGGGACTAGTATGTGGCCTGTGAACGCAGGGTTGGGGCGGACCCAAGAAATCATTTTGTGTCAGAAGAAAAATAAAAGAGAAATGAGATCTATCAATGTGTCCACAAGAAGCAACTCCTAATCAGGTTCTCTCCCTCATTTCAAAAAAAAGTTGCTTCTTTATTATGTTACTTATCTATACAGCACATGAGAAATCCTTTTATAAAGAAAAATATGATAAAGATAAGGAGACTTTAAAGTCAAATCATTTTTCTTTACTTTTGGACAGTGATTTTGCCCCTAAGGGACACTTGGCAATGTTTTAGAGACATTCTTACAAGTAGGGGGAGGATGGTTTTGGCATCTAGTAGACAGGCCAGGGATGGTGTTAGACATTCTATAACACACAGGACAGTATCCTACAAAAGAAGTTTTTCCACCCCAAATGTTAATAGAGCTGAGAATAAGAAATCCTACTTTGGGGCCCCTTAGTGGCTCAGTGGGTTAAGCCTCTCCCTTCAGCTCGGGTCATGATCCCAGGTTCCTGGGATCGAGCCTCGCATTGGGCTCTCTGCTCAGTGGGGACCCTTCTTCCCCCTCTCTCTGCCTGCTTGTGATCTCTCTCTCTCTGTCAAATAAATAAATAAAATCTTAAAAAAAAAAGAAATCCTACTTTGGAATTAGAAAGCATTCATTGTTTGTTTGCTTATTTGTTGAGGTACACTCAGCATAAATAATTTCAGTAATATAACATAACTCAATATTTGTGTATATTGCAAAATGATAAGTGTAGTAAGTCTGCATAACATATGTCACCATACACAGTTATGGAACTATTTTCTTGTGATGAGAACTTTGAAGATTTACTCTCTTTGTAACTTTCAAATGTGCCATACAGTATTATTAACTATAGTAATCATGTTGTACATTACATTCTCATGACTGACTTATTTTAAAACTGTATAAATCTCTACCTTCTGATGCCCTTCACCCATTTCACCCACCTTCCATCCTTCTGTCTTTGACAGTCACCAATCTATTATCTGTAACTATGAGTGTGTGTGTACTTGATTCCACATAAGTACGATCAAATAATATTTGTCTTTCTCTAATTTATTTTACTTAGCACATGTCATCAAAGTCCATCATGTTGTAGCAAAAGATGTGATTTCATTTTTTCTGGCCAAATAATATTACATTGTTTATGTAGATACTGTATTTTCTTTTTTTTTAATCTTTATTTTTTTATTTTTTTATAAACATATAATGTATTTTTATCCCCAGGGGTACAGGTCTGTGAATTGCCAGGTTTACACACTTCACAGCACTCACCATAGCTCATACCCTTCCCAATGTCTAACCCCACCCCCCCCCCCCCCCCCCCCCTCCCCCCAGCAACCCTCAGTTTGTTTTGTGAGATTAAGAGTCACTTATGGTTTGTCTCCCTCCCGATCCCATCTTGTTTTGTTTACTCTTCTCCTACCCCCCCAACCCCTCATGTTGCATCTCCACTTCCTCATATCAGGGAGATCATATGATAGTTGTCTTTCTCCGATTGACTTATTTCGCTAAGCATGACACCCTCTAGTTCTATCCACGTCATCAACAAATGGCAAGATTTCATTTCTTTTGATGGCTGCATAGTATTCATATATATATATATTCATATATATATATATATATATGTATTTATGGTGAGGTGTAGGATGTGTCTTTGCATATATATATACATACATACATCTCACCTCTTCTTTATCCATTCATCTGTTGATGGGCATCTAGTTTCTTTCCATAGTTTGGCTATTGTAGACATTGCTGCTATAAACATTCAGGTGCACGTGCCCCTTCAGATCACTATGTTTGTACCTTTGGGGTAAACACCCAGTAGTGTGATTGCTGGGTCATAGGGTAGTTCTATTTTCAACTTTTTGAGGAACCTCCATGATGTTTTCCAGAGTTGTTGCACCAGCTTGCATTCCCACCAACAGTGTAGGAGGGTTCCCCTTTCTCCGCATCCTCACCAGCATCTGTCATTTCCTGACTGATTAATTTTATCATTCTGAATGGTGTGACATGATATCTCATTGTGGTTTTGATTTGTATTTCCCTGATGCCAAGTGATGTAGAGTACTTTTTCATGTGTCTGTTGGCCATCTAGATGTCTTCTTTGCAGAAATGTCTGTTTATGTCTTCTGCCCATTTCTTGGTTGGATTATTTGTTCTTTGGGTATTGAGTTTCTAAGTTCTTTATAGATTTTGGACACTAGTCCTTTATCTGATATGTCATTTGCAAATATCTTCTCCCATTCTGTCAGTTTTCTTTAGTTTTGTTAACTGTTTCCTTTGCTGTGCAAAAGCTTTTGATCTTGATGAAATCCTAATCGTTCATTTTTGCCCTTGCTTCCCTTGCCATTGGCAATGTTCCTAGGAAGACGTTGCTGCGGCTGAGGTCGGAGAGGTTGCTGCCTGTGTTCTCCTCAAGGATTTTGATGGATTCCTTTCTCACATTGAGGTCTTTCATCCATTTTGAGTCCATTTTCATTCGTGGTGTAAGGAAATGGTTCAATTTCATTTTTCTGCATGTGGCCGTCCAATTATCCCAACACCATTTATTGAAGAGGCTGTCTTTTTCCTATTGGACATTTTTTCCTGATTTGTTGAAGATTAGTTGACCATAGAGTTGAGGGTCTATTTCTGGGCTCTCTATTCTGTTCCATTGATCTATGTGTCTGTTTTTGTGCCAGTACCATGCTGTCTTGATGATGACAGCTTTGTGATAGAGCTTGAATTCCGGAATTGTGATGCCACCCACTTTGGCTTTCTTTTTCAATATTCCTTTGGCTATTCGAGGTCTTTTCTGGTTCCATATAAATTTTAGAATTATTTGTTCCATTTCTTTGCAAAAAATATCATTTCTTTGATAGGGATTGCATTAGATGTGTAGATTCTTTAGGTAGCATAGGCATTTTCACAATATTTGCTCTTCTAATCCAGGAGAATGGAACATTTTTCCATTTCCTTGTGTCTTCCTCAAGTTCTTTCATGAGTATAAAGTATACTATAAAGTATAGTTTTCTGAGTATAGATTCTGTGCCTCTTTGGTTAGGTTTATTCCTGGGTGCAATTGTAAATGGGATTGACTCCTTAATTTCTCTTTCTTCTGTCTTGTTGTTGATGTAGAGAAATGCAACTGATTTCTGTGCACTGATTTTATATCCTGACATTTTACTAAATTCCTGTACAAGTTCTAGCAGTTTTGGAGTGGAGTCTTTTGGGTTTTCTGCATATAGTATCATATCATCTGCGAAGAGTGATAATTTGACTTATTCTTTGCTGATTTGGATGCCTTTAATTTCCTTTTGTTGTCTAATTGCTGTTGTGAGGACTTCTAGTACTATGTTGAATAGCAGTGGTGATAACAGACATCCCTACCATGTTCTTGACCTTAGCATAAAAGCTTTCAGTTTTTCTCCATTGAGAATGATATTTGCGGTGGGTTTTTCATAGATGGCTTTGATAATATTGAGGTATGTGCCCTCTATCCCTACACTCTGAAGAGTTTTGATCAGGAAGGCATGCTGTACGTTGTCAAATGCTTTTTCAGCATCTATTGAGAGTATCATATGGTTCTTGTTCTTTCTTTTATTAATGTGTTGTATCACATTGATTGATTTGCGGATATTGAACCAAACTTGCAGCCCTGGAATAAATCCCACTTGGTCGTGGTGAATGATCCTTTTAATGTACTGTTGAATCCTATTGGCTAGTATTTTGGTGAGAATTTTCCCATCTGTATTCATCAAGGATTTGGTCTGTAATTCTCTTTTTTGATGGGATCCTTGTCCGGTTTTGGGATCAAGGTGATGCTGGCCTCATAAAATGAGTTTGGAAGTTTTCCTTCCATTTCTATTTTTTTGAGCAGTTTCAGGAGAATAGGAATTAGTTCTTTAAATGTTTAGTAGAATTCCCCCGGGAAGCCTTCTGGCCCTGGGCTTTAGTAGAATTCCCCCGGAAAGCCGCCTGGCCCTGGGCTTTTGTTTGTTTGGAAATTTTTGATGACTGTTTCAATCTCCTTACTGGTTATGGGTCTGTTCAGGTTTTCTATTTCTTCTTGGTTCAGTTGTGGTAGTTTATATGTCTCTAGAAATGTATCCATTTCTTCCAGATTGTCAAATTTGTTTGCATAGAGTTGCTCATAGTATCTTCTTATAATTGTATTTCTTTGGTGTTAGTTGTGATCTCTCCTCTTTCATTCATGATTTTATTTATTTGGGTCCTTTCTAATTTCTTTTTGATAAGTCTGTCCAGGGGGTTATCGATCTTATTAATTCTCTCAAAGAACCAGCTCTTAGTTTCGTTGATTTGTTCTATTGGTTTTTTTTTTGGTTTCTATTTCATTGATTTCTGCTCTGATCTTTATGATTTCTCTTCTCCTGCTGGGCTTAGGGTTTCTTTCTTTTTTTTTTTTTTTAAGATTTTATTTATTTATTTGATAGAGAGAAATCACAAGTAGATGGAGAGGCAGACAGAGAGAGAGAGGGGAAGCAGGCTCCCTGATGAGCAGAGAGCCCGATGCGGGACTCGACCCCAGGACCCTGAGATCATGACCTGAGCCGAAGGCAGCGGCTTAACCCACTGAGCCACCCAGGTGCCCCTTAGGGTTTCTTTCTTTTTCTTTCTCCAGATCCTTTAGGTGTAGGGTTAGGTTGTGTACTTGAGACCTTTCTTGTTTCTTGAGAAAGATTTGAACTGCTATATATTTTCCTCTCAGGACTGCTTTTGCTGTGTCCCACAGATTTTGAACTATTGTGTTTTCATTATCATTTGTTTCCATGAATTTTTTCAATTCTTCTTTAATTTCCTGGTTGACCCATTCATTCTTTAGAAGTATGCTGTTTTGTCTCCATGTATTTGGCTTCTTTCCAAATTTCTTCTTGTGATTGAGTTCTAGCTTTAAGAGCATTGTGGTCTGAAAATATGCAGGGAATGATCCCAATCTTTTGATACTGGTTGAGACCTGATTTAGGACCCAGGATGTGATCTATTCTGGAGAATGTTCCATGTGCACCAGAGAAGAATGTGTGTTCTGTTGCTTTGGGATGAAATGTTCTGAATATATCTGTGATGTCCATCTGGTCCAGTGTGTCATTTAAGGCCTTTATTTCCTTGCTGATCTTTTGCTTGGATGATGTGTCCATTTCAGTGGGGGGAGTGCTAAAGTCCCCTACTATTATTGTATTATTGTTGATGTGTTTCTTGATTTTGTTATTAATTGGTTTATATAGTGGGCTGCTCCCATGTTAGGGGCACAGATATTTAAAATTGTTACATCTTCTTGTTGTAGAGACCCTTTGAGTATGATATAGTGTCCTTCCTCATCTCTTATTATAGTCTTTGGCTTAAAATCTAATTGATCTGATATAAGGATTGCCACCCCAGCTTTCTTCTGATGTCCATTAGCATGGTAAGTTGTTTTACATCCCCTCACTTTATATCTGGAGGTGTCTTCAGGTCTAAAATGAGTTTCTTAAAGACAACATATTTATGGGTTTTGTTTTTTTATCCATTCTGATACCTTGTTTCTTTTAATTGGGGCATTTAGCCCATTAACATTCAGGGCAACTATTGAGAGATATGGATTTAGTGCCATTGTATTGCCTGTAAGGTGACTGTTACTGTATATTGCCTCTGTTCCTTTCTGATCTACAACTTTTTGGCTCTTTCTTTGCTTAGAGGACCTCTTTCAATATTTCCTGTAGAGCTGGTTTGGTGTTTGCAAATTCTTTTAGTTTTTGTTTGTTCTGGAAGCTTTTTATTTCTCCTTCTATTTTCAATGATGGCCTACCTGGATATAGTATTCTTGGCTGCATGTTTTTCTTGTTTAGTGCTCTGAATATATCATGCCAGTTCTTTCTGGCCTGCCAGGTCTCTGTGGATAAGTCCATTGCCAATCTAATATTTTTACTATTTTATGTTACAGACTTCTTTTCCTGGGCTGCTTTTGGGATTTTCTCTTTGTTGCTAAGACTTGTAAATTTTACTATTAGGTGATGGGGTGTGGACCTATTCTTGTTGATTTTAAAAGGGGTTCTCTGCACCTCCTGGATTTTGATGCTTGTTCCCTTTGCCATATTAGGGAAATTCTCTACAATAATTCTCTCCAGTATACTTTCTGCTCCCCTCTCTCTTTCTTCTTCTTCTGGAATCCCAATTATTCTAATGTTATTTCATCTTATGGTGTCACTTATCTCTCGAATTCTCCCCTCATGATCCAGTAGCTGTTTGTCCCTCTTTTGCTCAGCTTCTTTATTCTCTGTCATTTGGTCTTCTATATCACTAATTCTTTCTTCTGCCTCATTTATCCTAGCAGTGAGAGTCTCCATTTTTGATTGCACCTCATTAATAGCTTTTTTTAAAAATTTCAACTTAGACTGTAGTTCTTTTATTTCTCCAGAAAGGGCTTTTATCTCTCCAGAGAGGGTTTCTCTAATATCTTCCATGCCTTTTTCGAGCCCGGCTAGAACCTTGAGAATTGTCATTCTGAACTCTAGATCTGACATATTACCAATGTCTGTATTGATTAGGTCCCTAGCCTTTGGTACTGCCACTTGTTCTTTTTTTTGTGGTGAGTTTTTCTGCCTTGTCATTTTGTCCAGCTAAGAGTATATGAAGGAGCAAATAAAATATTGAAATGGTGGCAAAGACCCCAGGAAAATGCGCTTTAACCAAATCAGGAGAGAACCCCAAATCATGGGAGGGAGAAAGGGGATAAAAAGAAGTTCAGAAAAAAATTATAAAATAATTAAAAAAGGAAACAAGTGAAGAAAAAAATATAAAAAAGAAAAAAATGTATTAGATAAACTAATTTAAAAAAACATTAAAAAGTAAAAGGGTAAAAGTTAAAAAAATTTATCAGAAGAAAAAAAAATAAATTAAAAAAATTAAAGACTAAAGAATCATGGGGAGAAAGCCATGAGTTTTGTGCTCTGCTTTCTCCTCCATTGGAATTCTGCTGCTCTCCTTGGTAGGTGAACTTTATCTTAGCTGTATTTCTTGTTGATCTTCTGGGGGAGGGGCCTGTTGTAGTGATTCTCAAGTGTCTTTGCCGGAGGTGGAATTGCACTGCCCTTACCAGGAGCTGGGCTAAGTAATCTGCTTGGGTTCCCTTTGGGAGCTTTTGTTCCCTGAATGCTTTCCATAGATTTCTGGAGGATGGGAATGAAAATGGCGGCCTCCCAGTCTCCAGCCTGGAGGAGCCAAGAGCTTGGGGCCCCACTCCTCAGTGCGCCCTCAGAGAAAAAAGCCCAATCACTCCCGTCTCCCTGACCTCTGGCCACACTCCGAGCTCACCCAGCCTGCAACCGGTTCAAGGTAACCCCAAGCTGAGAGCTCACTCCTCGGCTTTGTCTCTGTAGCCAGTTTCCCCGCTCTAATATCTGCGAGCTCTATGACATTCAGACCCCCCCGATCCTTCTGTGACCCTACAGGACCTAGGGACATGCTGGCCCTGCGTTGGCTTCACCCCAGTTTAGCCTCTGCATGTTCCTCAGCGGAACAGACTTTTAAAAGTCTTGATTTTGTGCTCCATTGCTCTGCTGCTTGCCAGGAGCTGGTCCCTTCCCCCAAAGTCTATCTTCCTGTCGCTTTGGATTCACTTCTCCGCCGGTCCTACCTTTCAGAAAGTGGTCGATTTTCTGTTTCTAGAATTGCTGTTCTTCTTCTCTTCGATCTTCCATTGGATTTGTAAGGTGTTTGCAATGGTTTAATAAGCTATCTAGTTGATCTCCTACTACCTGATGTAGTCTCAGCTGCTACTTCTCCACCATCTTCTATGTAGATAACTGTATTTTCTTTCTTTCTTTATCCTTCAGTGGGCACTTAAGCCATTTCCATGTCTTAGCTATTAAAAATTGTAAATGATACTGTAATGAACATAGGAGTACAAATGAGATATTGATGATTTTCATACACACACACACACACACACACCCCTAGAAGTGGGATTACTGGAACATATCATTGTTCTATTTTTGGTATTTGGAGTATCCTCCATATTATTCTCCATAGTAGCTGCACCCAATTTAAATTTCCACTAGTGGTACATGAAGGTTCCTTTCCCTTCACCACGTCACCATTCTTACAGGGGCGAGGTGATATCTCATTGTGTTTTGATTGGCATTCCCCTTATGACTGGTGATGCTGAGCATAGTTTCATGTTCCTGGTAACCATATTTCTTTGGAAATACATCTATTCAGTTTTCTTGCCCATTTAAAATCAGATTTTGTTTTGCTATTGAGTTGTATGAGTTCTTAAAAAGTTCAACTTGCATATTATAAATATCCTAAATTAAGACAATAGGTTGAACTGTTTTATAAATTATTGAAAGTAGATGTTCAGATGATACTTTATACAGAGATGGATGTGTCAACAGCTCTAGAGTCAGAATCCCTGAGTCTTAATCCTGGCTTTAAGTTTCTCATCTGTGAAATGGACTTATACTTTGAACTATTTCATAGGATGAGTACATGGATTAATTGAAATAATTCAAGAAAAGCTTTTAGAATAGTACTTAGCATAAGATAAGTGCTAAATAAGTGTTAGCTATTCTTAAGTAAAAAGGAAATTCAAAACAACCACCCATCATTGCCTTGATTATGGGCTCGATTTATCATAATGTTCCTCAACATTTGTACCACTACATAGATGTATGTTGGGTTGTTTTAGCCTCTAATAGGGGAAAGTAAGTTGGGATAATAAAGTAATGACAGATTTTATTAAAAAAAAATAATGGCAGATTTTATAAGTATAAATGCAACGAACAACATGGCTAGATTATCTGGGAATTTTATGTAGCTTAGAATTATTAAAAATCCTTTGCCAAGTTGTAATAATAAAAATTAGAATATATTCTGTATAATTTTCCTTATTGGTCTAGCTTTTATTGGTGTAATTGTAGAAAACGCTTAGTGTTTTTTCCAGTTGGCAGCATTTTTTATGTTTTACTGAGTGAAATTATGCCCTTCATATCTATATTTCATATTACATGAATACAGTAGTATAAAAATCAGTGATGTTTATATACAAAAATCGTCATCTATTCAACAAATGGCAATATGCTAGGTGCTGGGAATATAGAGCCAAATAAGACCAGCTTTAGCCATGGAACATATAAACTCTAGTTTGGGAGAGAGACATGCACACAGAAGTTTCAGTACAGTGTGGTGAGTACTTAGATGCAGGAAATAAGTGCTGCTGCTGAAACATACCATTTATGAACTACATTTAATTAAATGGATATAATAGACAACAACTTAAATAAGCATTAAAAATTATAGTGGTAAGGTAACCTACTGCTGCAATTTGGTTTCATTTTCTGTAAATGCCAGCAATGGTGGTCTGATAGTAGTGAAAATGGATTTAGTTAAGTGTATCCCCTTTACAATTTACTCTTAGAATTGTTAATATCAAACTGAGATGTCAGTTCTAAAAATTTGTTGCAACATCACTGACCACCAGAAAAAACAACAACAACAGCTGTTAGTTTGTATATAAAAAAGTATAAGCATCTACAGCACAAGAGTGAAGCTTCAGTTTTCCTTCCTCACATAAGACATAAAAATGGGGGTATTAGAATCAGTTATGGGGACCTCCCTCATTTTAAGAATCATAAACACATTGAACAGAGAGAAAGTTAAGATAATGACATGAACACAAATAATATAACAAGGAAATGGGTGAGAAAACTGGGCAGAAATAACCCAGCTGTATCAAGTCTCATGGGTCAACATAATAATTGTTTCCCAATATTATAAAAATGATTATGTCATATAATACAGGACTATGTCATATAATACAATTGATGGACATAAAATTGTTAGGTAATGTATTTGCTTCATCCTATATAGGCAAGTTAAAGTTAAAATAATTTGAAATGAGTTGTCATAGGATGCGGAGACTTCTTTTTCATTCAAAATGAATGAAACATTCTTTTTCATGTTTGGCCACAGGACTGAACACAGGTGACAGGATTACAGAGGAGGCATGCAAACATCATATAAGTAGTGATGAAGTATCCCTCTTTCCAACACTAAGAAATTCTAATTTTAAAATGGGAAACTGGATTAATTTGTATTTGACAGAAGTTACTAATGGAAGTTAGGAATGTATTAAATGTTGAATACTATTCTGGGCTGCATTCAAGTACAGGGAAATAAAATTACACCACTGGTGACCCTTGGGTCTGTCACAGAAATGAGATGTCTATCTCATGAGGCTATTACAGTAAAAAAAAAAATTAAATAATGACAATTAAAGGGTGGCTGGCTTCTCTAACTAATGAAAGTTCAATATCTTCTAATTATATTGGTGGCACAATATGGTTGCAAAATATGACCTAGTAGCTCTAAAGCAGTACTGTAATGAGTCTCTTCATTTCAGCTCTCTGTTGTATGCTTTTAAATCTCTTGGGCATATGAAATACACCATTACTAGAGGACAAGGGATTCAATGTTTTTGACATGGTAGAGGAAGGTGGCTGCTTAGGGAATAAGAAGTTTTTAAAATTCAATTTATTTCAGCAATTTATTACCGTTTACCTCCTATCATTCCCTAAGCTGGGGCTAGAAATAATACAAAGATCAATAGAGTATGAAACTTGCCTTTAAGTTGCTCACTGTCTAGTGGGAGAGTAAACACATTAAAAATATCTGTTAGAGAATGGGAAAGTGTGTTAATGAAGCTGTGCCTAAAAGCTAGGAAGTACATGGGCAAGAACCATCTGATCTGCTGGTGGATGGATAGGACAGTGGAGAAGGAAAAGGTCAGAGTAAGTTACATTTGAACTGGGTGAGATATATATATATCTTACTGTAGTTTGGGACAGTTAGGTATATATATATATATATATATATATATATATATATATATATATGTAATTCATCAGAGTAAGCCTTACAAATACTGTAAACATTATAAATACAGCTAATCGTATGGAAGCATGACACAGTTGGAATGATTACACATTCAATGTCTCTGTTGGCCAAGACCTAAAGGTGAAGTTGTAGACTTCGTTGGTATAAAAAGCAAATGGGATTGGATCCATTAAAGAATCTTAAACTTATTTTCCTCAATCATTTCCACCCGCCCCCCTCTCCGCAGAGCTCACCTACTTCCTAGTATGTTGAGATAGTTTTCTGTTATGTTTCTGGGCTATGAGTCCTCTACCCTGACCTGTTAAAAGCAAATCATACAAATCTACTTTCTTCAGATACAGGCCATTTTGAAAAATTAAGCTCTCCACCTGCTTACCTAGTTATGTTCACATGTTTTCTAGATTTCAGTCTTTGCAATTTATCAAGAACCTTGGCATTTGCTGATTCTATTTGACTAAAGTTTATATAATTTTGATGATGTCAAGTCTGTATGGTTGGTAATCCCTTCAGTATTTGGCCTCTCAGTTTTCTTGATACCCTGACTTCTAAGGACCTTCTCACTTAATTTGCTTCAGTCAACCACCTTCAAATTGTTTTTTGATCTGTTGTAAATTCTATTCCCCCACATTACTTTACAGATTCTAAACTCTGACCACAAGCTCCTCTTCTCAGATAGCAGGCTTGGTTATGTCTAATACAATCATTCATGACAATCATTTCCACCTCCAGGTCCTTCTCCTTTCTTCTTTGTAATTGTTCAGTTCTTAAATTTCTTTGCCAATCTATCCAGTACAGGTTGCTTGGTTCACCATTATAAAACAAACAAACAAACAAACAAAAGACACACACTGTCTATTCTGTAGACATTTTAGGTCATTGTTCCTACAGAATTATTGACATTGACAATAACTGAACTAGTCAGAGCAACTAGATATTTGAATTGTTTAGTCTTTTTTTTTTTTTTAAACTGTCAGAGAGTTTGCCCCAATATGACATCTATGATTACTTTGAGAAGAAAGAGAGATTTTCATTAACCCCCACTATGAAAAATATCCCAGGGCTTATTATATAAACTAGTAAAGCAAATCAAGTTAGAAATTCTTACTGTAGTTTGGGACAGTTAGGTTTTTATATAGTTGGTTGGAAGAATAAATGTGAACTGAAACTTATGATGGAAACCAACAGATTTTTCTCTTTTAAACAGATGGACTTTTGTAAATAGTACATACCATAGAACTGAAAGAATAATTTGTTTCTGGCCATGTCTTATTAAATTGTTAGCTATTATTTTTCCTACCTAAAACTATATATTATAGATTTTATCTTCTAATTATCTTTCAAAGCCATACATTTCTCACCATCTCTACTGCAACTATCCTAGATCGAATTGTCATCATGCTAAGAACATATTATGTTCTTAATAAACCTGGTCTTCTGCCTTTTTCTCTTTCCCCCCTCTACCTCAGGCAGACACTATAACTGAAGTTATGTTTTCTTAATGTAAATCTTTCCCTTTTAAACTTTAAAGATTTTAGTGCCTGCCCACCTATTGTTCTTTGGGTAAAGATCTACATCCTTCAGATAGCCTAAGGGGTCATGCCCTGGTCCCTACCTTCCTCTTCACCCTCTCCTCCTAGAGTACCATTCTTTTCTTTCTCTAGTCTGTCTCTAGCCTTGTTCTCAGACTTGGGATAAATGATTTTTTCTTCTATAACCTCCATGTTTTTGGTTTTACTCCAGAAAAGCTGAGAAAAGATAAACTTTACCCATGATTATGTCTGTTTTGCCTATCACAATGCTTTGCTCATAGAAGTTGTTTAGTAAATGACTATTTATTTAAGGAAAGAAAACCAAAGGGACTGTGTTGGCACATAGGGTTAATATTCATTGGTATATAGATATTTCATTGTTCTTAAATGACCCCCCCATACATTCATTTTTGATACTTTAAAAAATCAGGATGTATCTTATAATTGATGAAATAGCTACTTTCTACCAGACAGCTTTCACATCCAGAGTTGTCAAGGCAAGCATTGTGTAAAATTGCTTTTGCAGATGGCAAGGTGGTACAACTTTACAATCAAGAAGCCATCAGCAGACCATTTGAAGAAGAAATATGGTTATTGTCTCAGAATGTTCTATTGGAAGTGTCTGTACTAAGTTACAGAATGGGTGTCAGTCATTTGAGAGGCAATTTATGAGATAGTACGAACACTCTTTAAGAAATGCCACCTTATCAAAACTCTTCTTTAAAACAAAGGAGGTTACGATGTGGAAAAGTATGGATACCAACAGCAATGAGTTGAAAGTGTTTCAGAAGAGAAGACCCGTGAATGAGGTGATGTTATAGCAGAAACCATAATCAATTTATTCTGATTATATTTTTTATGTTCATACAAAAGTTATAAAGAATACTTTTATGTAAGTGTAAATAAAAATTCTAAGGGATGAAATATTATATCATGGTTTATGTGGCAGCATTTTTTCTTAGTGACTTGTAAAATATGGACATTTTTACAACTAATGGGATCTTATATTTAATGAAATTTATTAACATCCACTATTTATAAAGTTCTAGGCCATTTCTTAGATAAGTTTTTATTTTTAAAAATCATGGAGTCATAAATAGGACATTGGATATAATATAGCCCAGTTTTCTCACATTGAGGATCCACATCTTAAATGATGATTTAAAAGATTTACATATTTTCAAGGACCTTGTTAATGATCTGACAGATCAGTATTTTTTTCTTTGTCTGTTGGGTCCATGTTGAATTACTCATTTCTCTCAATGTTATATGGAAGTACTGTATCTCTGCAATCTGGTTTTGTACTAGAAAGAACTGGCTTCTTAAGCAGAAGGTTCTAAAAGTGTATCAAGATGGTAAGAAGTTCCAGAAGCCTATTTTATCCTCTCTGTTCCTGATAACTTGCCTGCCTGCCATGTGCTGAGGCCTATGATTCAAATGAGCTCTCTACAAAATATGGATACCAAAAATATCACTTGCTTCAGAAAAACTTCCTCATCCACCCCCAGCGCCAAAAGGAAGAAAAAAAAAAAAAAACATTGTCATGATTAACAGCCTTCCCACAAGGAAATTTTTACATTCATCCTAATTCACTCTAAGCTTCTCATAAATAATAGGAACTACCAATGCACTAAGAAGGGTTTGATTTTCCAATATTCAAGTTAGGATCAACCCCCCCCCCCTTTTTTTTTTAATTTCATTAAAGTGTTTACCAGAAATTCAGATTTAGGTTGGCAAGCTTAGAAGTAGTCAAGAAAAGTACCAATTTCTCTTCTCTATTCTTTATTAGTTCCATCTTTAGGATAAAACATCTATAAAGCTGGTAAGCCTGGAGGCTGGACAATAGTTGGCACTTTGTAAGTATCTGCTAAAATGAAAAGAAAGGATTATTTTCCTTCAATCTGAGACTGGAAGTGAACTTACACTCTGCAGAGTCAAACATTAGCACCAAAGTGAGTCCTGTAAAAGGTCTTTGCTGGGGACTCTTTCTGATGGTAGATTTCTTTAATAGGACTGCTGTCTCATTGACCACTGACTCAGTGGGTTTGATGGCAGAAAAAACTTACTGTGTCACACAGTCACTTAAAAAATCTTACTGTGTCACAGAGTCACTTAAGAAAGTCTGACTCCAACAATCCCTAACAAGCTGCATATGGAAAGTAACACAGAGCCATTTCTATGTTTTTTCTCCTTTTGTTTCCCTCTTTTTTTCTTTCCTTATATTAAAAATGTCTTTTTTTTTTTTTAAACTTTGCCTTGTGTTTCTTTTCCAAGTGGTCCTAGAGCTTCTGCTAGGAGTTTCAGAATAAAAATTAAACCAAGATTGCTATTGTTATGATTGTGTAGTGCAAATCTCTAATGGCTGACGACTGGTGGGAAAGAGACATATTCTTGAAACTTATGAATTATCTACACAGGAAACTATGGAGGCTCATAGTGTGAAAGGATTCACGGCAACCTGTCAAGGTAAAGAGGATTAACTTGCATTTTGTTTTGGTGCTCAGTGGTAGAAATTATTCAACACCAATCTATGGAGGAACTACTTACCCTGAATTTGGATGGAGTAGTATATACAATGGAGGGAGTCATTGGATTATATTTTTCCTCTTTCAGTCCATAGAATAATAACATCTGGATAGTTGAGTGCTAAACATATACCTCATTTTTGGATAAGTTGCCAGTCTATGTGGGTTTTATTAGAATGTAAATATTCAGTTGATTCATTATTGTTAATCCCATAGGTTGTTCTACAAAAGTGTAGCCAGTAAAATCAGTGTCTCCCATGTGAACAATGTTCATGTAATTGAATGATATGTGACATTTTCTGCTACATGACTTGTTTAGTTGTTAAAGAGACATTGTTTTCCTTCTCTTGGTTATTTCTCTGCTGTTCTTCAGATACCCCCCTCTCCCTTGAGTGCTCACTATGCTTCCAGGAAAAGTGACTTCAACATTGGTTTACTGAGCATGGAGCTAATCAGTGAAAAAACATATTCTGTATTATTGATTCAAAGATAAGTAGATCCTCCAATGGAGGCCAACAAGATGCAAGTTGTCTGTGGGGAATTCCTTAGAAGGTCTCTTCCTCAATCTTCAAACTCTTCCTCTTTCTATGGACTTAGATAAGGAGCAAGTAGCCTAGAGTTTTTCAACAGTCATCTTGTAACCCAAGAGGATGCTTTTCTTAGGTTGATGCTGGTATTATGCATGGCTGTGCACAGGGGCTAAAAATGGAAAAAACTGAATCCTGGGTCAATAAATCAAACAAATTGTGGCACCTGACCTGCTTCTGCCACCTGCAATTGTAGGGGATAATAATTCCTTTTTATTAAGCAGGTTAAAGCTCAGGTTTCCGTTATAGGCCTCATAAAATCTTAACTGCTAGAACGTGTGTTTAAAATATTTGACATAACCAAATAGAAATGAGGCTTATTAATGGAAAATTCTTCAAAAGATATTGCTGACCTTTGTTTCTGTATGTTTAAAAATAATAATCTGAGCTTCATTGTATAAGTATGCTGCTTTGCAAAATGCATACCTATTTATTATTTTCCAGTGTTTTTCTTTTTTATTTAATTTAAATTCAATTAACTAACATATAATATATTAGTAGTTTCAGAGGTAGATGCCAGTCTTAATTAACACCCAGTGCTTATTACATCACATGCCCTCCTTAATGTCCATCTCCCAGTTACCACATCACCCCACCACCTCCCCTCCAGCAACCCTATTTGTTTCCTATGATTAAGTCTCTTATCATTTGTCTCCCTTTCTAATTTTGTCGTATTTTATTTTTTCCTCTTTCCCTATGATTCTGTTTTGTTTCTTGAATTCCACATATAAGGGGGATCAAATGATAATTCTCTTTTTCTGACTGACTTCTTTCACATAGCATAATATCCTCTAGCTCTATCCACGTTTTTGCAAAGGGTGAGGTTTTTGTTGTTGTTTTGATGGCGAAGTAGTATTCCCTTGTATATATATCTCCCACATCTTCTTTATCCATTAATCTGTCTATGGACATTTGGGCTCCTTCCATAGTTTGGCTATTGTGGGCACTGTGCAATAAACTTTGGATGCAGGTGCCCCTTTCAATCACTATATTTGTACCTTTGGGTTAAAAACCTAGAAGTGCGAATGTTAAGTCATAGGGCAGCTCTATTTTAAACTTTTTGAGGACCCTGTATACTGTTTCCCCGAGTGGCTCTACTACCTTGCATTCCCACCAACACTATAAGAGGGTTTCCCTTTCTTTGCATCCTTGCCAATATCTGTCCTTTCCTTGTTAATTTCAGCCATTCTGACTGGCATGAAGTGGTATCTCATTGTGATTTTGATTTCTATTTCTCTGATGCCTAGTGATGTGGAACTTTTTTTTTTTTTTTTTTTTTTAATGTGTCCATTGGCTATTTGTATATCTTCTTTGGAGACATGTCTTTACATGTCTTCTGACCATTTCTTCTTTTTTTAATTTAATTAAATTTTTTTCCAGTGATCCAAAATTCATTGTTTATGCACCACACCCAGTGCTCCAGGCAATACACAATACCCACCATCAGGCTCACTGCACTCCCCACACCCTCTCCAAAACTCTCAGTTTGTCACTCAGAGTCCACAGCCTCTCATAGTTTGTCTCTCCTTCCGTTTTCCCCCAACTCACTTCTCCTCTCCAACTCTCAATGTCCTCCATGTTATTCCTGATATTCCACAAGTAAGTGAAACCATATGATAATTGACTCTCTCTGCTTGATGTATTTCATTCAGCATAATCTCTTCCAGTCCTGTCTATGTTGATATAAAAGTTGGGTATTTGTCCTGTCTGATGGAGGCATAATACTCCATTGTATATATGGACTGTATCTTCTTTATCCATTTGTCTGTTGGTATCTTGGTTTTTTTCCACAGTTTGGTGACTGTGACCATTGCTGCTATGAACATTGGGGTACAGGTGGCCCTTCTTTTCACTACGTCTGTATCTTTGGGGTAAATACACAGTTGTGCATTGCAGGGTCATAGGGTAACTCTATTTTTAATTTCTTAAGGAATCTCCACACTGTTTTCCAAAGTGGCTGCATCAACTTGAATGCCCACCAACAGTGTAGGAGGGTTCCCCTTTCTCCACATCTTCCGCAACATTCATTGTTTACTGTCTTGTTGATTTTGGCCTTTCTAACTGGTATAAGGTGGTATCTCAATGTGGTTATGATTGAATCTTCATGATGGCTAGTGATGATGAACATTTCTTCAAGTGTCTGTTAGCCATTTGTATGTCTTCTTTTGAGAAGTGTCTGTTCATGTCTTCTGCCCATTTTTTGATATGATTATCTGTTTTGTGTGTGTTGAGTTTGAGGAGTTCTTTATAGATCTTAGATATCAGCCCTTTGTCTGTAGTGTCATTTGCAAGTATCTCCTCACATTTCGTGGGTTGCCTCTTTGTTTTGTTGACTATTTCCTTTGCTGTGTGGAGCTTTTGATCTTGATAAAGTCCCAAATGTTCATTTTCACTTTTGTTTCCTTTGCCTTCGGAGATATGTCTTGAAAGAAGTTCCTGTGGCCGATGTAGAAGAGGTTACTTCCTATGTTCTCCTCTAGGATTTTGATAGATTCCTGCCTCACGTTAAGGTCTTTCATCCATTTTGAGTTTATCTTTGTGTATGGTATAATAGAATGGTCAAGTTTCATTCTTCTATACATAGCTAATCAATTGATGTGATAGAATAAATCAATAAGAGAAGAGAGAAGAACCACATGATCATCTCAATTGATGCAGAAAAAGCATTTGACAACATACAGCATTTGTTCCTTATTAAAATGCTTCAAAGTATAGGGATAGAGGGAACATTCCTTAACTTCATAAAATCTATCTATGAAAACCCCACAGCGCATATTATCCTCGATAGGGAAAAGCTGACAGCCTTCCCTTTGATATCAGGAACATAACAAGGATGTCCACTCTCACCACTGTTGTTCAACATAGTACTAAAACTCCTAACAACAGCAATCAGACAACAAAAAGAAATAAAAGGTATTCAAATTGGCAAAGAAGAAGTCAAACTCTCTCTCTTCTCAGATGACATGATACTTTATATGGAAAACCCAAAAGACTCCACCCTCAAACTACTAAAACTCATACAGGAATTCCGTAATGTGGCAGGATACAAAAATCAATGTACAGAAATCAATTGCCTTCTTATACACTAACAATTAAAACACAGAAAGAGAAATTAGAGAAACAATCTCTTTTACTATAGTACCAAGAACCATAAAATACTTGGGATTAAACCTAACCAAAGAGTTAAATGATCTGTACTAGAAGAACTACTGAACATTCATGAAAGAAATTGAAGAAGACACAAAAAGATGGAAGAGTATTCGATGCTCATGTACCAGAAGAATAAACATTGTTAAAATATCTATACTGCCTAGAGCAATGACTTTCAATGTCATCCTGATCAAAACTCCATTGGCATTTTTCAAAGAGCTGAAACAAACGACCCTAAAATTTGTCTGGAATCAGAACAGACCACAAATTTGCTACGGAAATGTCAAAAAAGAAAAACAAAACTGGGAGCATTACTTTGCCTGATTTCAAGCTTTACTACAAAGCTGTGATCACCAAGATAGCATGGTACTGGCACAAAAACAGACACATAGACTAGTGGAACAGGGTAGAGAGCCCAGATATGGACCCACAACTCTATGGTCAAATACTCTTCGGCAAAGCAGGAAAAAATATACAGTGGAGAAAAGACAGTCTCTTCAATAAATGGTGCTGAAAAAATTGGACAAATATGTATAGAAGAATGAAACTTTTGTCCATTTTTTGACTGGATTATTTGTTCTTTGAGTGTTGAGTTTGATAAGTTCTTTAAAGATTCTGTGTACTAACCCTTTACATGTTAAGATATTTGCAAATATCTTCTCCAATTCTGCTGGTTGCCTTTCAGTTTTATCAACTGTTTCCTTTGTTGTTCAAAACCTTTTTATCTTGAAGAAATTCCAACAGCTCACTTTTGTCTTTGCTTCTCTTGCTTTTGGAGACATGTCTAAGAAGTTGCTGTGGCCAAGGGGGTAAAGTTTGCTGCCTGTATTCACTAGGGTTTTGATGGATCCCTGCCTCACATTTAGGTCTTTCATCCATTTTGAGTTTATATGTATGTGTGATATAAGAAATGGTCCAGTTTCATTCATCTACATGTGACTCTAATTTTCCCAGCACCGTTTGTTGAAGACACTGTCTTTTTTTCATTAGATATTCTTTCCTGCTTTGCTAAAGATTAGTTGACCATATTGTTGAGGTCCTTTTCTGGTTTCTCTATTCTGTTCCACTGACCTGTGTGTCAGTTTTTGTGCTAGTACCATACTTCTTGAAGATTACAGCTTTGTAATAGAGCTGAAGTATGGCATCGTGATGCCACAAGCTTTGGTTTTATTTTTCAACATTCCTTTGACTACCAGGGTATTTCCTGGTTCCATACAAATTTTAAGACTATTTGTCCCAGCACTGTAGAAAAAAGTTGATGAGTTTTTGATAGGGATTGCATTGAATGTACAGATTACCCTTGGAAGCACAGACATTTTAACAATGTTTGTTCTTCCAATCCATGAGCATGGAATGTTTTTCAATTTTTGTGTCATCCTCAATTTCTTTCATGAGTGTTTTATAGTTTTTGAGTACAGATCTTTTGCCTCTTTGTTTAGGTTCATTCCTTGATATCTTATGGTTTGGGGTGCAATTGTAAATGGGATCAATTCCTTAGTGACTATTTCTTCTGTCTCATTGTTGTCTATAGAAATGCAACTGATAATCTGTGCATTGATTTTCTACTGCCACTGTGCTGAATTCCTGAATAAGTTCTAGAAATTTGGGGGTAGAGTCTTTTGTGTTTTCCACATAGAGTATCTTCAGCTAGTGAGAGTTTGATTTCTTCTTTGCTGATTCAGATGTCTTTTTTTTTAAATATTTTTTAATTTTTTTTTTTTTAATTTTTAATTTTTTATAAACATATATTTTTATCCCCAG